>NW_027367086.1:0-62168 GCF_046119375.1 Phyllobates terribilis | reverse complement strand
AAATGGGCAATTAAAGATATTGGCCTGATTTATTGGTTTTCATTTATTTTCGTTGGTAGACTATGGAGTTTATTTGAGTTTAGGAAATTGTAATAAGGCAATTTTATATATTTTGCTTGATTTACGTTATTTATATAGTTTAAGTCTTGATTTTAGGTTTTTCTTTTGATAGTGAAATATTATGATTGAATTGTAATATGCGCTGATTCACATACCGAAATTGGTGAAGATATATTCAAAATAAAGAAACTGCCATATTCTAACATTGTATTAATTTTATTTGTGCAGATTCTATGATTGAAGACATGTATGAAATGGGCAATTAAAGATATTGGCCTGATTTATTGGTTTTTCTTTTATTTTTGTTGGTAGATTGTGGAGTTTATTTGAGTTCAGGAAATTGTTATAAGACAATTTTATAAATTTTGCTTGATTTACGTTATTTATATAGTTTAAGTCTTGATTTTAGGGTTTCCTTTTGATAGTGAAATATTATGATTGAATTGTAATATGGGCTGATTCACATACCGAAATTGGTGAAGGTATATTCAAAATAAAGAAACTGCCATATTCTAACATTGTATTAATTTTATTTGTGCAGATTCTATGATTGAAGACATGTATGAAATGGGCAATTAAAGATATTGGTCTAATTTATTGGTTTTTCCTTTATTTTCGTTGGTAGATTATGGAGTTTATTTGAGTTCAGGAAATTGTAATAAGGCAATTTTATATATTTTGCTTGATTTATTTGGTTTAGTCGCTTATTTCTTGGGGCAGATTATGGACAAATTTTGGCAGTTTTTAAAAGGTGTAGGTAGCAGCTCTTTATAATTGGTTTATTTTTCTGATTTAGGTCTGAATGCATTTAGGTCATTTTCTCGTTTAAGAATGAAATAATGGCTCTATAATCTCGTAATAAAATATTATACATTAAATGGGTCCCGCCTGTTTGTAGGTTGTCTGTATGAATGACATCTGACAATTTTCTCAACTTTAACTGTGAGAGCGACACGTGACGAGGACGAATTTTAGGCTATTTATGTCTGTTCCTTTAGTATTATTTAGGTAGATTGACAACGAGTAATTTAACTATTGTCTAACATCATCCATATTTCCAACTTAATATTAATTTATAATTATACATATTCCAACAACGAATTATTTAATTAATAGAAATAAAAATTAAATTTAAGCCACATATGAAACAATAACTAAAATATATTAATTTGAATAATATGAAATGTTTGATCCTTAACACAAGCAACTAATTTTTTGTGTGTGTTTAGAACAAAAAAGCTACATCAATATTAAAACTAGCTAGCTATCTTTTTGTCATACGCTACTCTACTAATTGACATCGTTCTACCTGCAAAAGAAAGAAATAAAGCAAGCAAATGGATAAATCTATATGTACATATCAATAGCAAATTAATATATAAAAGATAATGCTCAACGAAGATCACTCACGTACCAATCAAGGTAATTCTCAACGAACTCTACCCATTCCTCTCTCAATAGATCAAGTTGGTTGGATGTATAAGCTTGCGAAGAACCACCAAAATACTGGAGAGTTTAAATTACGTGTTGACTTCAGCTAGCTAGCAATTGAAAATGTAACTAATTGATTTTCAAATACTATATAAAGCATCAACGTACCTCAAGAGGGATGCTTATACTTCTCTGTTCAACAATATCTCACATATATCTCAATACATAATACCCACAATCAGTAGAAGTGGGTTGTCGAGGACACTAATTAAGATGCACAAAAAACATATATAGAATTAATGTACATAAATCAAGTATATAAACATAACTATAAACCGTTTTAATTTAGAAACTGACCTTTATACGCAATCATTGCGTTTTCTTTTGCAATTTGTTTTCCTTCAACTGCTGATGAAACATACTGAAGGACCTAAGATTTAAAAAAATATTTAGTTAATGAAGTTTTCCTAATACATGATAATATCACAAAAAGGCCAATACATGTAATAATAACAATAATTCAAATATGCACTTCCATGTCACTAAGTTGCTTACAGTCCTCGGTTACATTTCCATGTAACGGATCCAACAAGTAGACAATACTTTCTCGAGGATAAACAACAACTAAAGTCCAATGGTCACTACAATATTATATGATGACATACATATTAATAATTATAGGGATGATATAAAATTAAATTAAATTAAATAGTATTTATATAATGTGCTACTTACTTGTTATTGTAAGGTAAGAGATATAACTTTCAACGATCCTTTTGCCCAATCATAAAAGTATGAACATATTGTGCTCTCTCTTTTAATGTCACGCCAGTTTCAGAGCTCGCAGCTGTCCATTGTGGACATAAAAAGCTAAACAGATCTAAATTCTTTGGACATCTTTTCTCAAACAAGAACATGTTAGTGAAATAATAAAGTTAATATATCACATTATATAAAGGACATTTAGAAAGAAACACATAAACTTACTTCATGTATATTGAAATATGCAAAGCCTCTATCGTAGCTTTATTTAACCATGTTTCAATGCTCTCTTTCCAGATTGAGAGGTTATGACCATAACCCAAAATTTCTTTAGGCGTCACAATAGAAGCTATAATCTTATGAGGATCCAAAACCTCAATGAGCTTTGTCATTTTTCTCATAGATTTGAGTAATGGTTGGTTTTGTTGCTTCTCTTTAGCATGGTGCTCAGGTACAGTTTTTTGGAGATGTTCATAACTGGATCGCTCACCTTATTTGGTGGTATTGATACCTAAGAAGAAGTATTTTTGTGCATATATACAATAAGCAAGTGAGCCACTCGTTATAAAATAACAATAGATATAAACAGACTATATCAAATATCCAACAACTATGTATATACCTTATAAGGGAGAATTAGTTTCTTTGGCCATGCAATAGGAATGCCTACTGCCTCTTTCACTATTGATACTTCGTCGATTGGGCATGGCAGTGGTAATGAAGAATGGAGATTCCCATATACATCTATAATAACTTTCATATGATCAGATGAAAGAGGCTTACAGTGGAGAGAGATTTGTGAGTTTGAAGAAGGGATAAACACGCTTCCAGTGGTCACTCGACATTTAAGGTCTGGAAAAAATAATTGACACTTATCCCATTTTCCCTGTGCCAATTAAATATATAAATATTAAGAAATAAATGCACAACAATAATTTATAAAAGAGGTTCTACTTATTACCTCTAAATTAGTCGAATTAGGTGGTGCATGTTCATTTGAAATTGCATTCTTTCTTTGCAACATGTGATCTACTTCAGAACTTCTTGCAGATTGATTATCTTTTTTATGAGTATCTTCCTGCAAACTTCTTCAGTTGGAGATTCTCCGACACATTTCTCTTGTGTTGACACCTCTTTAGTTGGATTTGCATTTGCTTCAACTTCAAAATCTTTAAGGTCTAAATTCTGCTTTTCAGCGAGTAACTTGACAATATTTCTCAAAAGTACCACTTCAGCGGTAAGTTGCTTCACTTCAATAGCTTGAGAAGACTCTCCTATGTATTGATTGTGTGGCGATTTCCAATGTTGTTTAATTGTCACTCCTTGACCGACACCTAAAACACGACCTGGATGGTCATCCCTATCTAAGGCCATTGATAAAGCATCTTGTCTTCCATGAAATTTGAGTTGGCCAGAGGAAACTTTCTCATTTATCTCATCCTGTGTAAATAAAGAGTTATGTACAAGGAATAAAGAGCTATGTACATATGCAAGTGTAATATAATATAGTTCAGAATATATAGTTCAGAATATAACATAGTTCAGAATATAGTTCAGAATATAATATATAGTTCAGAATATAGTTCAGAATATATACTGAAGTTTCTCAAATATAATATATACTGAAGTTTATGAACTGATATAATATAGTTCAGAATATATACTGAAGTTTCTCAAATATAATATATTCTGGTTCTACATATGAAGCGAAAAAATGATTGGGCACGAAAAAAACCCAGTGTGGCTACAATTCAGGTTCTGGTTCCAACTTGAATTATTGTCTACGCAGTATGATTGGGCACGAAAAAATGTTGTGAGCACCAGGAGAGGAAGAGGTGCATAGCGAACCCTAGTTTGGTCCATGGATGCGTACTACAGTGAGAAGATCCTAGTCAAGAGAGTCAAAGCGAGAATTTGAAGTAGAAGAGAAGTTATTCAAAATTTTCCAGAAAGAGAGACAAACCAAAGTGCACATGAGGCTGAACCTGATTAATATAGTTTAGAATATAGTTCGGAATATAATATATAGTTCAGAATATATACTGAAGTTTATGAACTGATATAATATAGTTCAGAATATATACTGAAGTTTCTCAATTATTGTCTACGTAGTATAATATATATTGAAGTTCATATCAGTATGATTGGGCACGAATATAATATATACTGAAGTTCATATCAGTATATCAGTTCAGAATATATACTGAAGTTTCTCAAATATAATATATTCTGGTTCTACATATGAAGCGAAAAAATGATTGGGCACGAAAAAAACCCGGTGTGGCTACAATTCAGGTTCTGGTTCCTTCCTGAATTATTGTCTACGCAGTATGATTGGGCACGAATATCATATATACTGAAGTTTATATCAGTTCAGAATATATACTGAAGTTTCTCAAATATAATATATTCTGGTTCTACATATGAAGCGAAAAAATGATTGGGCACGGAAAAAAACCGGTGTGGCTACAATTCAGGTTCTGGTTCCTTCCTGAATTATTGTCTACGCAGTATGATTGGGCACAAATATAATATATACTGAAGTTCATATCAGTATATATCAGTTCAGAATATTCAGTTCAGAACTTATACTGAAGTTTCTCAAATATAACATATTCTGGTTCTACATATGAAGCGAAAAAATGATTGGGCACGAAAAAAACCCGGTGTGGCTACAATTCAGGTTCTGGTTCCTTCCTGAATTATTGTCTACGCAATATGATTGGGCACGAATATAGTATATACTGAAGTTCATATCAGTACATATCAGTTCAGAATATATAAGTTCAAAATATATATTGAAGTTTCTCAAATATGATATAGTTCAGAATATATCAGTTCATATCTAGATCAGTTCATATCAGTACCGCTCTCAATACTGAAGTTCAGATCATGCCCAATTTAGTAAGAGAATATAATATATACTGAAGTTTCTCAAATCCAACAGAATATAATATAGTTCAGATCAAGATCAGTTTATATCAGTACCGCTCTCAATACTGAAGTTCAAATCATGTTCTTTATACTGAATTATCTAGATCAGATCAGTTCAACGCAAATCCAACAGAATATATACTAAAGTATCTAAGATCAGTTCAGTAAGTGTTGAACAACTCAAGTCCAGACAGTAAGTTCAGGCTGATGCAATAACAGTAATTATCTAAGATCAGTTTTGTACTTGCTAATAACCATGCATTATCTAAGACCAGTTCTGTACTGATGCAATAACAGTAAGTTCAGACTTACAATTTTATCAGCAACGTGCTTAATACTCGGTGTGTGAATTTGACCATCAATATCTACCCGTGCTCTTTTCCATAATTCACATCGAGGAATTTCTGTAGACGGGTCCAAGTTTCTCTCTTCAATCTGTAATATTCATTAATATGAGTATCAAAATAGCGTCTAATAATTAATGTAAAATAGTCAACAGTATATAGAACTAAAAACATACCATTTCCTCCTCAATCCCAACATAACCCTTCCGAGAACCCCTGAATGGATATTTGTTTCTCCTTGCAAATCCACTATTCTTTTCACTAAGCTCCTGCTCAACATGATTGTTAAAAGTTATTACATATAATATGATTGGAAATGTAGAGTTAATAAATCTTATACCCGGAAATCTTTAGACTGTCGTTGATTAATAAACTCGGTCCATACATCTTGATCAATAGATTCATAGACACCAGGTGGTTCGGTACACAACTCACCATCATTGTTGTACATGAATTTTTTTCCCAATCTACACTTGAATTCTCTAAATCTGTCTGAAGCTATTCTTAGGATCCATTTAAGTCCTCGAAACAGGTATTTCAAATGCTCCCTATAAGAAAAATATGTATATGAGTTGTGCAATTTATTAATATGTGAAGCAATACAGTAAGACTCAATTTATGAAGCATAAAACTGAATTTGTAATTACCATGACTTGTTCAGCTACCATGTTCTTTATCTCTTGAGGCACTTTTTCCAGGATTGATAAGAAATTGGAACTCTAAGTCGAGTACAATGACCAATGTAGCTCATTAGTGTTGTACGGTTGTTTCCTTTAGGTTGGCCTTTTCGACTCCACTGTATATCATACTTTTTACCATTGTCCTTCATCCTTGTAACTGATTTCATCTTCTTAACACCTCTCTTCGTTGATTTAAATTCTTCGCTGTCACTATTGTTACCATGAGATTTATCTGACGAAGAAGCCATCTACAAATAATAAAATAGAAAACTGAAGTTAATACATTGAAAACAAAGGAAAAACATTACAATTAATAGAATACAGAAATTAACCTTTATGAGAATAAACAACTAAGTTTCCTCTTTAAGATTTACGTTTCCTTTTTCTCTTAGAAGCTTGTTTATTTTTCTCTATCCATATCCCTTCATTATGATCTTCACGTGCATAAATCTCCTCCCAATTTACATTGTCATCAACTGATACATTTGCTGCAGGAATTTTAGCATTGGCAATATTTTCCCAAATCTGATCTCTTTCATTATACTCCTCCATATTTCTCTCTTTTCCTGAAACGGCAACTGACCACCTCTTATCCAACGGATCAGTGACATAGAAAACTTGCTTTGCTTTGCTTATTAAGATCAACTACAGTAAAGCCTAAACCATCAACTTTTACTCCACCATTATTGTCAACCCATTTGCATCCAAAAACACAAGCTTTAAACGACACATAATCTAACTCCCATATATGTTCGATCACACCAAAATACGCCATGTTTGCATACACAGGTTTTCTGTCCTTTGCACTGGCTATATGCATCGCTTCAGCCACCAAAGTCACACCACTATTCTGCGATGGACTCTTATCATCTTGTTCCTCTGTGTAGAAGGTATAACCATTTATTACACATCTTGTGAAACTTCTCACTTCTGAACTTGGCCCTTGAGACAACCACTTCAAAGTTTCAGATGTAGTACCCGATAATTGATCCATTCGGTTAAGAATGTGTTTCTGCAGCCAGCTGGAAAATGATCGATTATGTTCATTCCTCACCCATTTATCGGTTCTGCAAGATGGATTTTGGCTTCTCATGAGTGCCAAGTGCTCCTCTATGTACGGTTGTACTTCATCATGGTTATAAAGTACATGCAAATGAGCCTTAAGTCTCTGATCAACTAATATACTTATAATTTGTCCCTTGTTTGTGTCAATCCCATCTTTTTCGTCATGTATGGATCTCGGAATGCCAATACTAGCAGCCCCTGATAAGAACTCTGAGCAAAACTCAACCGCTTCTTTAACAATGTATCTCTCAACTATGCAACCTTCAGGTCGATTTCCATTGTTGACATACCCTTTTAGTACTTTCATATTCCTTTCAACACCATACATCCATCTGAAGTGTGGGGGACCACATAGTCTAATCTCTCTAACTAAATGAATAGTCAAATGAACCATTATATCAAAAAAGGAGAGAGGAAAATACATCTCTAACTCACACAACACCATGACAATCTCCATCTGCAGCGAACTCAACTCATCAGAATCAATGACCTTGGCATAAATTTTCTTGAAAAATAAACATAGTCTAATGATGGCATACCGAACATGCTTTGGAAGAACGGCACGCAAAGCTATAGGCAACAAATCCTGCATTATTACGTGACAATCGTGCGTTTTCAAGCCAACTAACTTCAACCCATCACCAGACACTAGATTACTTATATTCAAAGAATACCCGGACTCGACCTTTATATCACGAAAAAGCTGACAGAAATCCTTTTTCTCCTTTCTAGAAAATGTATAACAAGCAGGTGGCAAATAAGTGGTGTCTCCAATCTTTTGTGTTGCTAATTCTGGTCTGATCTTCATATCAACCAAGTCCTCTCTAGCCTTGAGACCGTCTTTTGTTTTTCCTTTGAAATTCAGTAGTGTACCAACAACACTATCAAACACATTCTTTTCTATGTGCATAACATCAAGGCAATTTCTCACATACAAGTCTTTCTAATATGGAAGATCAAAAAATATTGACTTCTTCTTCCAAACATCTTTCGAATTAGGAGGAGAGCTCTTTTTCCCAAATCTGGTACTCAAATCCTTCACCTTTTCATATGCTTCTTTGCCACTTAATGGTATAGGAGGGGGGCTCTTTTCAGTCTTTCCGTTGAAGGCTTTCTTAATATTGCGAAAACGGTGAGAACTGCTTAGAAACCGATGATGTCTGAGGTAAACTGTCTTCTTATAGCATTTCAACCAGCTATGGGTTGTATCTTCTCCGCAAATAGGACACGCTTTCTTTCCTTTAGTACTACAACCAGACAAATTACCGTAGGCTGGAAATTCGTTAATTGTGCAAAAAATCATTGCTCGAAGTGTAAAAGTCTCTTGACGATTGGCATCAAAAACCTCAACTCCACAATTCCACAACAACTTTAGATCATCTATAAGAGGAGCCAAATAAACATCTATATCGTTTCCTGGTTGTCTTGGGCCTGAAATCAGTATACACAACATCATGTATTTCCTCTTCATACAAAAAGACGGGGAGAGATTATATACCATTAGAATAACAAGCCATGTACTATGAATGCTACTAAGATTGCCATATGGGTTCATTCCATCAATGGCAAGAGCAAGACGCAAGTTTCTAGCTTCAGACCCAAAATCTGGATATAAATTGTCAATCATCTTCCACTGAGGAGAATCAGCTGGATGCCTCAATTTCCCATCAGAAACTTTTTCATCTGAATGTCATCTCAATCTTTTTGCATCTTCTGCATTGCTAAACAATTGCTTGATTCTGGGCACTATCGGGAAATACCATACAACCTTGTACGGAACTCCTTCTCTCTTGAATCGCGGTTCACCACAATAACTATTTGGACATTTCTGATGATTTTCATATTCATTCCGATACAGAACACAATCATTTTCGACATGCATGTATTCTCTCATAATCCATACTCACTGCGCGCAACATCTTTCTCGCTTCATATGTACGATCAGGAAGTACATTGTCTTTTGGAAGCATGTCCTTTAAAAGCTCAAGTAATGCGGTGAAACTCTTGTTACTCCATCCATAAGCGGCTTTCAGATTGTACAACTTAAAGACAGTTGATAGTCTTGTGAAGTCAGTACAGTTTTCATATAGAGGCGTTTCTGCATCACTCAGTAGCTCATCAAACACTTCAGTCTTACCTACAAAATGTTCTTTGATAACATTTGTCACGTCATCTAATCTATCACATTCATTACTGTCATCTGCATAATCTTCACAATCAGATTGATTTGAAGTGACATCTTTCTCACCATGCCAAATCCATCGTGTGTAAGACCTATCTATTCCATTCATAATCAAGTGATCTCTTAAATCATTGGGATTTACTCTTTCCACATGACAACATCGTAAACATGGGCAAGGTAATTTTCTAGAATTTTTAGAATGTTGGACAACAAACTTGATAAACTCTTCCACTCCATCTTCATACTCTTGTGAAGTACGAATTGCACGCATCCAAATTCGATCCATTATATACTAGTATTTTACGTAAGAGAAGAACAGACCCTGAATAAGATCAAAGAGGGAAGATTTCAGCCCCTAACTACTGATGTTGGCAATTTACTGATGTTGGCAAGTTACTGATCTCACTTGATTTAAGTAAAGAAAATGAAAGGACTCCAATGATATGAACTGATTGTTTACTGATGTTGGCAAGGTACTGATGCAGAACAATTCACTTATAAAGATCACTAATGCAGAGAGACGAAGTCGTACCTTGTTTACCGATGATGAACAAATTTGAGAACAGATCACTAATGTTGGCAAGGTACTGAATTGTTCTGAGAGACAGAAACAACAAGGATGATGAACTGAAGCTGAAAAATGATGTAGGAAATATGAGATCAAACAAATAGTACTTCAATAAGAGACATAAAATCAGGACAAATTGAAGAAGTTGTGGATTGAGTATTTATAACAGTTCTCTGATGATGAACAACAATCTGAAACATACGAGACAACACAACAATCTGAGAAAATGAAAAAGCCTAGACATCAGTCAACATAAAATTCAGTCTATACTTAGAGTAGCAATACATCAGTCAACAGAAAAACAATCTGAAGCATACGAGAAAATCAGGACAAATTGAAGAAGTTGTGGATGAACAACAATATGAAGCATACAAGACAGAACAACAATCTGAGAAATTGAAGAAGCCTAGACATTAGTCAACATAAAATTCAGTCTATACTTAGAGTAGCAATACATCAGTCAACAGAAAAAATTAAAGGTTTGTTTTGAGGCAACTATATAGTCACTACAACCATTAATTTTTTAACACTACTTCAATAAGAGACATTCAAAAAGAGTGACTTTCTCGTATGCTTCAGATTGAAGAAGCTGTGGAGCAGCTGAACAAACACAGATTGATGAACGAGTTGGTGGGATGTATTGCTACTTATAGTTTCCTTAACTACAACCTTTAATTTTTCATCATCAGAGAAGTGTTAAGTATAATATAGTTGCCTTATTGAAGTACTGTTAAAAAGTTATAGGTTGTAGTTAAGGCAACTCAAGATTAACAGTACTTCAATAAGAGACATTCAAAAAGAGTAGCAATACATCAATCAACAGAAAAAAAATTAACGCTTCATCGTGTCTAAAAAATTAAAGCTTAATTTTTTAACAATACATCAGTCAACCTTTAATTTTTTATACTTAACACTTCTCTGATGATGGAGCTAGGCTTATTGTTTCTTAGTATACAATGTTCTAATCGTACAAAGACATTAAAAAAGAGTGACTTTCTTGTTTATATCAATCGACAATCCAAAAACAGGGTAATAGCAACAAGTATATCCTCCAACAATAGAGAGATTAATGGAATAAGTAGAGGAGGATAATATAATTCAGCAGTATACTGTGATTCTCAAATTCCATCTACTCTACAATTTATAAACTTGATGAAGGAACTTGCTATAATAAGAGTATCAATACATCAGTCAACAATCTGAAGCAAACGAGACAGAACAACAATCTGATGATGAACCAACCACAGTGAATTGTGAGAAGTGTTAAGTATAACAATTGCCTTAAGTTTTAACCGCAGTGAATTTTGAGAAGTGAGAAGTGTTATGATGAATAGACGAGACAACATAGATTATATGAACTGAAGCAAGAAAAAACGCAACAGAGAGAAAGAACAAGAGTCTGATGACAAAGTGAAGAAGAATACTAACCGCAATGAATTCTGATGAGAGACGAACGAAGATGATGATGAACTGAAGCAGAATCAGGATGATGAACTGAACGGACGAAGATTGAGGATGGTGAGAGGTGAAGAAAATCAGGATTGTGAGAGGAAGCTCATACGTATCTCATAGATATCCAAACTGCGTATCTTCAACATATGACATTTATTTTAAATCAACATAAAAAATATCTTTTAACCACTATTATTATGATGACGGTTTTACATGTGTTGTTTTAGATTTTATGGAATTTTTTTATCAACCACAACGGTTATGATAAACCGTGATCCGTGTTATTTGTAGCTACGACAACGGTTGTGACTATAACCGTTGTCCTTTGTTCTAAAACCCATAACATATACAACGGTTATGTAAAAAACCGTTATCCGTGTTGTAAAGGTCATAAAAAATGCATTTAGATAACACTATTTTTTGAACCGTTTTCTATAAGGCGTTTTCTATGGACCATTTTGTACTAGTGTTAGCTTCTCGTCCTTTCCTTCACTGCGCCTGAATCTTCTACGCGCTGTGTTGAAAATAACACGTTACCAAAGTAGAAAATACGTGTTTTGATCAGCTATTGTCTTTTGTCTCTAAGGTTCATTAAGCCTTAGATGCGCTTCACTAGTATTGAATTGCGCTTTCGATACTTGAGATGCGCTTGACCAATGTAGGACACTTAGTAATGAATTTACTAATGTCCTTTAAGTGCGGAAGTGGTCAGACGACAATAAAGCGCGCTTTAAGTTATTAAAGCGCACTTCTATTTGCACACAACACAAGAGTTTTTTCCAAGGTGAGAACCCTAAGCCACTAATTGACTCGGGATAAAACTCACCACTAATTTTGTATTGATTGAATAGGGTTACAATCTCTTGCTTCAACACGAGAAGCTCACTTGTAAGCTTTCTCCTCACAATACAACCAATCAGCTCAAGAACAAATGGCTCTACACTCTCTCTGAATACAAACCTGAGTAATCAATCTAAGCACCCCTAGCTTTCCCTATGAACTACTCACTTTGTATTACAGCTTCGAAATCCCTCTGATCCCCTTTTTCTAGAGTGAATGCTATAGTCCTCTATTTATACAAAAACCTTAAGCTACCCTTGCTTAATTCCTTGTAACAAACTAGAAGACTAAGCAATAGCCACCTCATCAATCCGTGTGCCTTGATCACTTCACCAGAATTAATCAACGGCTTGGAGTGATTTGGTTTTGTTCTCCATGTGTTGATCCACGCCACATAAGCAATCCGTGTGCTTTAAGCTCTAACAAACTCTTGCCACGCTGGCGATCCCTGGAGTAGCGTCACAAAGAGTGTAAAGTTCTTCTCGCACCTTCCTGTGCACGCAACTTGCACTCTCCCGCTTTACCAGCCTTCGAAGCGTCTAGATTTGTTCTCCTGCGCTCTGGCACACCCTAAGCTTCAGTGGAACCTCGTGATCAACTTTCTCCTTTTTGCTTCAAGCGCATCTTCAATGGCTTAGAAGCACGCCTACACTCACATCTGTACGTTGACAGGATTTATTGAAACACCGTTTTGCGAAACTTGATTTCTCCGCTTGGTGTTAAGCGCGACTGTGACCAGTCAAGCGCATCTCTAAGTGACTTAAGCGCATCCTTACAAGTATGGCAATGACCTGGAAGGCTTAAAAACACTAAGAGATTAAACATATTAGTTTGTTATCATCAAAACACAGAGAAATACATTGAGCTTTAATATTCCTACCAAAGCTCAACTAACAATTTCCCCCTTTTTGATGATGACAAACTATATAACAGGTAAGCTCATATACTTTCATTAGTGATGAAATTGAAGACAACAAACATCAATTTAATCATATACACAGATTCGGAAATAGGCCGAAGTATCTTACCAAGTACCTTATCGACAGATTTCGAATTCCCCCTAAGTTCAAGCACGGTCTCAAACTTCCCCCTTAATCAAAGAAGGATGTACCTGTTTTCTTCCCCCTTTTGACATCATCAAAAAATTCAAGCGTAATCATACAGTCGGAAAGTTAGCAGGTGCGCTTCTCTAGGTTAAGATCAAAACAATACTGAGATAGTGAAAAAATCAAACAGAGAAGGCAAAGAAAATATCACATTAGCAAGACTCTCAGAGATATAAAAGTCAAGTGCATGCTTAGTAATTTCCAAACTGCCAAAAGTAGGGTCGGAATACTAGGGAGACTAGTTCAGAATACAAATAAACATAGTAGAGAGTAAGAAGCCCAGCAAATACGCTTTATAAGCGCAACCACCACACACAAACAACAAAGTCGTTAATCAACTAGAGAACTTCATCACATGCGCTGATTCTTGTTGGTCCGCTCTGTGAGTGGGGAGATGCAGGGGAGAGACAAATGTATCACATTGAGACAAACATGAAGGTCAACAAACCTGGAGGGGGTGGCGACTTTTATGTTTAAGCGCAACCTTTTCCCTTACCAGAAGTACATAACAACGTCTCTAGATGTGCTTTCTTCTTGGGAGATTTGATGAAGTCTCTTCGCCCTGTGCATGAAGCACAATCAGCGATAATCGTAGCCACAGTACCTTTATGATCACCAAACTGAGAAAGGTTCTGAGCCACAAGCTCTTGGTCGACGGCAAGAAGCTTGAATATGATAGTGATGAAGCTCAATATCGAATGTAACTATCTTCGTGTATGTATGTGATGTCCAGTGTCAAACTTACCAGCCACTATGCAGATAGTAAAATGAACGGGAAATGCACATTTCAAGTTGGGGACATTACAGCATTCAATCACTCAAGTAATATGTAATCGTATGTGCATATACATGTAGCATGGTAATTGAGGCTTTTTGTCACCAAATGAATACTTCTCTAATGTAGAGCTCAATAAAGGACGAGAGAAGCGTTACATCTAGTCAGGCTAGGGACACCTATGCAATGGATCATTTCTTAGGCATGTAATATGGGTAGAAGACGATCACCATTGTCACGTTTTTGGCAATGAAGAGCATGCAATGACTGAGATTATATCAAATCGAGCTAAACTAGGAAGATACCGTAGAAGCGCAATCCGTTTGATAAACAACTACACAGAATGAGATGATTTAATCATTTAAGCGCATGCTACTAAAGTTCAAACATTGATATCATGCTTGCTAGTTCTAGTCAAATAGAGGAATACTTACAGTGCCATTGCCTTTAAGCTAATGGAGTTGCACGAAATTGAATTGAACCTGGAAGTTTAAGAAAGTCTATCGGTCAAGCGCTTGTGTAGGATATTCGCTATTTGCCCTTCTGAAGATATATAGTCAAGCTTGATGATCTTGCGCTTCAAATGATCACATAGAAAGTGTACACCGAGATATAAGCATGAATGGTGTACTGGTATGTCTCGTGATCTTTTCTTGCCTTTTGCCCTGAAGAAGTCTTGTGCTTCTTCCTTATGTTGAAATGAGAGTAGCCGTAGTGGATCGCTCATTACAAACAATCGCTAAACATGAATCTTCTACTCTTCATTTCATTCTGCATAGAAAAAGATCAATTTCTATGTTCCCTACGAAGCGCACGCTTCGTGGGAACATTGTCCATAGCTATTGACTCGCTTGTTTTATGAACAGGCTCATAATAGCTAGGATCATTAAGATCAAGCACGATATGAGGTCGCGCTTTACGAAGCGCATCTCTGTGCTTTGAAGCGCAACCGTTGTCAACATGTGAACGTTGATAACGTTGACGCTTGCCCTTGGATTTAGCCATCGGCTTATAGGGCTTAGTTGGGGTATGCGCTTGTTTCTTATACAAATGATGCGCTTTTGCCCCACGAAACCACTCTTTGGTTTCTAAAGGTTGTTCCTCAAGTACCTTAATCCTGCTCTTTAAATGAGAGTTTTCACTCTTGTAAGCAGTAAGGTCTTGTTCAAGTGATTTGATCTTAGAAGATATTTCACTTGCTTGAGGAGGAATGGAGGAAGAGGAAGATTCCTGGGGGTCATAACCCAATCCAGGTCTAGCTTTAACAAAGCCGGTTTGAGAAACAGGCTTTGTTTCCACTAACTTTGTAAGAACATCAAGCTTTGATATGATCTGATCAAGCTTAACATCTTTGGTTGAGACAGAGTTACCTTCTAACCCTTTACCATGACAAAGTTCACAAGATTTAGAAGGGAGTGTGTTTTTGTCATGTAAATGTTTAGAAAGCTCAACCAGTTCTTCCTTAGCATTATCTAGTTCAACAAGCCGTGCTCTAGCATCAGTTGCTAGAGACTTATGTTGAACCATAAGCTCTTTTAGAAGGAGTACAAGATTGCGCTTGGGAAGAATATCAAGGTTCAGGTCATTTACCTCAATCTCAGATCCAGAGTCTGAGTCAGATGCGGCGCCAGCCATTAAGCATAAATCAGGTTGCGCTCCATCGTCCAAATCATCATCAGATTCTCCCCAAAGTGTGACGAAGGCTTGTTTAGGAGGGGGCTGTTGTTCGGTGGGGCTTGCGCTTGGATTCACCTTTAGATGAGGACATGCTTTAGCGAGATGTCCCTTTTCGTTGCAGTTGAAACAGGTGAACTCCTTGGGGTCGCGCTGCTTGTAGGTAGGATCGCGCTGATTCAAACCACCCTGCTTCTTGAAGAATTTCTTCACAACCTTAGTCATCATAGCGACGTCCTTATCATCATCTTCTTCTCCTTCTTCATCATTTTCAAGCTTTTGGAGTACACGTGAAAGCTTGAGCGCTATCCCTCTTGTTTCTTGGTTTGAGTGCTTTTCCTCGTTGTTCTTGATTTCCTGCACTTTAAATTTACCTGCAAGAACAGAGATAGGCAAATCTCGGGTTTCCTTGGACTGAAGAAGAATTTGCTTGAGGGTTGTATACTTTGAGTTCACTCCATGAATGAACGCCATAGAATACTCCCAAGCTTTCTTCTCCATTCCAGCAGAAAGCATCTTGTCATACAGGATTTGACACCGAGAATGATAATCAGAGACGAGCTCATTTTCCCCCATTCGAATGGAGCAAAACTCGCGATTAAGCTCAAAGATACGGTTGTCCTTCATATCATCACTGCCAGAGTGCATGTTTATAATAGCTTTCCACATAGCTTGAGCAGTGGGAAGGGACATTACCTTGTCTATATCTTTCCGTGAAAGAGCATTAAGAATGAGCTGTCGCGCTTTAGCATTCTTCTCCATAAGTTGGTACTCTTTTGCTTCCCATTTTGAGTCATCCGTCTCGGAGATCTTCTCATCACCCTTTTCAATAATCTTCCAGCACTGATAGTCGGTTTGCTGGATGTAGTTCTTCGTCATAGTGAGCCACCATTCAAGTTCGCCTTCAATAAGGACATGGGGCTTGGCGAGAGAAATACCGAGGTTGAAGCTGGCCATTGTTCTAGACTTGAGAATCCTTTTGAACCTGTAAAAGGATTAGAGCAAATAGGCAAACCTGGTGCTCTGATACCAATTGTTGAAAATAACACGTTACCAAAGTAGAAAATACGTGTTTTGATCAGCTATTGTCTTTTGTCTCTAAGGTTCATTAAGCCTTAGATGCGCTTCACTAGTATTGAATTGCGCTTTCGATACTTGAGATGCGCTTGACCAATGTAGGACACTTAGTAATGAATTTACTAATGTCCTTTAAGTGCGGAAGTGGTCAGACGACAATAAAGCGCGCTTTAAGTTATTAAAGCGCACTTCTATTTGCACACAACACAAGAGTTTTTTCCAAGGTGAGAACCCTAAGCCACTAATTGACTCGGGATAAAACTCACCACTAATTTTGTATTGATTGAATAGGGTTACAATCTCTTGCTTCAACACGAGAAGCTCACTTGTAAGCTTTCTCCTCACAATACAACCAATCAGCTCAAGAACAAATGGCTCTACACTCTCTCTGAATACAAACCTGAGTAATCAATCTAAGCACCCCTAGCTTTCCCTATGAACTACTCACTTTGTATTACAGCTTCGAAATCCCTCTGATCCCCTTTTTCTAGAGTGAATGCTATAGTCCTCTATTTATACAAAAACCTTAAGCTACCCTTGCTTAATTCCTTGTAACAAACTAGAAGACTAAGCAATAGCCACCTCATCAATCCGTGTGCCTTGATCACTTCACCAGAATTAATCAACGGCTTGGAGTGATTTGGTTTTGTTCTCCATGTGTTGATCCACGCCACATAAGCAATCCGTGTGCTTTAAGCTCTAACAAACTCTTGCCACGCTGGCGATCCCTGGAGTAGCGTCACAAAGAGTGTAAAGTTCTTCTCGCACCTTCCTGTGCACGCAACTTGCACTCTCCCGCTTTACCAGCCTTCGAAGGGTCTAGATTTGTTCTCCTGCGCTCTGGCACACCCTAAGCTTCAGTGGAACCTCGTGATCAACTTTCTCCTTTTGCTTCAAGCGCATCTTCAATGGCTTAGAAGCACGCCTACACTCACATCTGTACGTTGACAGGATTTATTGAAACACCGTTTTGCGAAACTTGATTTCTCCGCTTGGTGTTAAGCGCGACTGTGACCAGTCAAGCGCATCTCTAAGTGACTTAAGCGCATCCTTACAAGTATGGCAATGACCTGGAAGGCTTAAAAACACTAAGAGATTAAACATATTAGTTTGTTATCATCAAAACACAGAGAAATACATTGAGCTTTAATATTCCTACCAAAGCTCAACTAACACGCTGGTGTAGGATTCCACCGTAGGACACTCTTCGGCACTTGATCCACTTGTATATTTCACTATGAGTTTGAAGCTTGATCCACTAGCTCGCAACGACTCTCTTCACTCAGCTAGTCCTCCGGTCTTCACAACTCACCACTTGGGCTTTTATTTTCCTTTGTTCTTTATTCTTCAACACTGCCTTGGCGAGAAGCTAGTCTCCACTTGTGTCAAATCTACTCCCCTAACTCCTCGAGCTATTCCTGGAAAGCTTATCACACACAATGAACATCAAATTCTATGTTTATCATCATCAAAACAAGTGAAACGTTTAAGCTACTCAAGCTTAAACTAACTCTTTCTCTCTTTTTGATGGTGACAAACACTTAAAAATGTAAGCACATAATTTTTCAAGACATACTCAATTAAGCTTAAGATATGAAATGAAGCTTAATAGAATACTTTCAGATTGAACAAATTAGCTCAATATCTTGCAAAAAGTAGGGTTGGGAACTTACGATTCCTATTATTTTTTTAGCCTACTCGTGGAGTAAAAAGGAATTTTTAATTGGGTTCGGTTCCCATGAATTTTACTAAGGAATCGACATTACCCTAACCTGCAATCTGAACGGTATCTAAAGTCGGTTCATCGGTTCCTATCTTTTTACATATTTGTCTTATTTTGGTTCATAAAGTCATTCTGGTTAACCAATTTTCAGAAAATACAACAACAAATTCAGCACGGCGGCAGCCGTTGTTTCTTGTCTGAGATCCTCAATATCACCCAAGTTGTTTGAATCGGAACCTGACAGGTCGATGGAATCAGTGACTGACTTGTGTTGTAGAATCCGTGTCGAGGGCTACAAATTGAAATAGATGGAAGTTGCAGTTAATATTACAATATTATAAAGCAGAGAGAATTCTAAAGAACAATTTTTTATAATATTATAAAGTTTCAGTAGAAAGTTTTTCCTGCAGTTCCGTAGAAAGTTTTTCAGTAGAAAAAGCCATATAGTTGACTTGTGTGAGTAGAAAGTAGAAATTTAAAGTTTAAGGGAGATCAAATGTATGATTTTGAAAAGCTTAAAAATGAATTATTAAACTTGAAAGCTTATTAATTCAGGGAGATAAGATGACCGGGGAAGAGAAATGCGGCGTGGAAGGACGATCGAGGAAGAGAAATGAGGCGTGGAAAGACGAACGAGAAAGACAACTGGCTGTGTGCAGAACTATAGAAGAAGAAAGTAAACATTATCGCTCATCCTAATGCTTTAATACTCATATATAAGTCTGGTACTCGGTTTATTCATTTTTTAAAACAATACGTACAATTTAAAATCTTGTTCCTGTATATATAGTTAGCTTCGTATCTCATATATCCCTAACTTGCCTATCCGCCATAAAAATATCAGCTCCAACTTCTTCAAACAAAGAATAACAATATAGTCCATATGAACTTAAAAACAGTACGTACAATTTGTTCTTGTTTTTTTGAATATGAGTTTAGAAACACAATTCAAGCTAATAGATGGAGCCCACATTTTCAACCTGCTACACTACAGGGTTTCAGCACCGACTTTCAACCGTCTAATGGTCGAGTACAAGAACGGTCAATTCTTGAACCCGGAACCGTGCTGCAAATGCACCAAGATGACCAAGGACGGTCTCCCCTGCTACCACGTAATTGGAACTTATGTGCACACAAGGTAGACCATTACCACGATCCGTATATTCTGGAGAACCCTTTCCATATTGGATGTACCCGATGTTGTTGACGACAAGAGGATTAAGAGGAAGGTGAACAGATCATTGATGGACGGCTTTACAGGAGAGGATTTCGACAAGTTGATCATGGATGATCAGCTGAAGGCGGTCAGGATGTTGAACAAGATAATACGCCTTGAAGAGACAAAGCTTGACGAGCCCGCAAACTTCAAGCACAAGGCCAGACCGGTTGGTGCACTCAACAAAAGGCTACCATGTGCGTGGGAGAGTTCAGAAGTTGACAAGGACCAGACACCACCGAAGAATCAGAAGAACACCACGAGGAGGTCTGAAAAGGAACCCAAACAACCTTCAAAAGCGCCAAGACTGCTTGTCAACAGAAAGTATCACAAGGTGTGGCCACAATTTATGGGATTGTACATCCAAGGTTGGTACAAGATCATCTCCGACGGAAACTGTGGATACATATCCATAGCTCTTGGTCTTGGTACGGACCAAGATGATTGGGGCCAAACAAGGGATGCCATGGTGAGGAGTGAGGACGGTTGAAACCGATTGAGAGGTCAAAAGCAAGTTGATATTTTCATAAATCACTAAGGAATAGATGATTGACAAGCTGAACTCGCAATGGTCTTGGCCGTCTGCTCCGTCGTGGAAGTGGTTTACTATTCCTGACATGGGGACGATTGTTGCATAACCTTAAATGTAGTGTTGGTAATTCTCAGGGAAAACAATAGCAGCACTCACTTGCCTATACGTGTAGCGGCAGACCATGTTCCCGATCAACATATCCCGATTATATGTCTAGGCCACATACCACTTGAGTCCCACTAGGTCTCGGTAAGTTTATTACATTCCTAGTAAATGCAGTTTTTAGAACTTCGTTATATTTTACTTGTAAATATTTCTCGAAATCTATTTCTTTCACGCAAGTTATCATTCATCCGAACTCGCCCCTCCCTCCACTGAATGTGATGTGGAACTATCATCATGAACCTTCAGTCAATGAAATGCTTGTGCCCGTGCTTCCACGGTTAGGATCTTATCAAGTTGATGCGGCAGATAGACATACACAGGCTGGAAGGGATTGGAAACAACGTAGTACTCAAGTAGATGTCGGTGACGATGGTGTTGTTTGTCCATGTAATATTAAGTTCCTTAATGTTTTTTCATGTTTGTTGTTATGATTTCCCACATTGTCTTAATTACACGGTGTTGTTAATGAATGAATCACATTATAACTCACACTTAACAAAAACAAGGCCCATTATAACTCACACTTACACAAAATGAAGCCCAACAGAACTCACATTTAACAGAAGGAAACCCATCTTAACTCAACAAATTGAAGCCCAATATGACAAATGGGCTACCAAGTAAGCCTACTTTGAAGAGTGTCACCAATCTACTATTGGATTCCGAAATGCAATTCACCTATATTGATGTGACCTTGCACTGCAGGGTTCCATCATGCTTTGCAGCTTAAGACCCAAACATATGTCTCCTTGAATCTTGAAAAATAATATAGAATCTGGATGTGAGCTGTACTCCCACTGTAACCCATCTATCCATCCTAATTTAGCTATAAATACTGCAGACGGCCAAGAGAAATCTCATCCCAAAACAACACTTTCCATTGCCATTCTGTTTAGTGATGAATTTTGATAGGGTGTCTTTCAGGTACCGTGATGGTATGGTTTACCACCGTTACTTCACCTCTGACAACAATGGTAACAACATGCGTCCAATACCAACATGGATGATGTCAACCATAGCGGAGCAAGTCTATGGGGTTCCGCAAACTAAGGTAAACTTCAAATTTGTGCTCATTAATAAGCATCTTTATAAACTACTTCGGTAACATACATTATTGTATTCCAGGAACAAATAACAACATATGCTTCAATCATCATCATCATGATGCTCTTCTTGTTTACACACTGTACTACATTCGTTCGAACGGAACAATTTAACGAGGCAACTAGAATGGGTGAAACTCCAGGAGTGTTAAGCTTGAGGTTTGACATGTTGAAGAACATGTATGCTGACTGGACAAGGTTCGTAAGGGATTATCCCGACAGACACGATCCTATTGTTGACGACGAATGGTGGACAACAAGTTGTCCCCCAGAATTTGAGAAATTCAGGGATCGTCCAATGCATCCCACCACAGTTGAGCTCCTAGCTCGCATCCCTGCGAACTTCATCGGGTGATCGTCACATTTCTCCACCGTGTGTAACCTTATGTTGTTGTTTTATGTTGTGTATCGTGTTTCTTTCATGTAACGTGTGTAACCTTATGTTGTTGTTTTATGTTGTGTATCGTGTTTCTTTCATGTAACGTGTGTAACCTTATGTTGTTGTGTTGTGTTGTGTTGTGTTGTGTTGTGTTGTGTTGTGTTGTGTTGTGTTGTGTTGTGTTGTGTTGTGTTGTGTTGTGTTGTGTTGTGTTGTGTTGTGTTGTGTTGTGTTGTGTTGTGTTGTGTTGTGTTGTGTTGTGTTGTGTTGTGTTGTGTTGTGCTGTGCTGTGTTGTGCTGTGCTGTGTTGTGCTGTGCTTTGTTGTGCTATGTTGTGTTGTGTTGTGTTGTGTTGTGTTGTGTTGTGTTGTGTTGTGTTGTGTTGTGTTGTGTTGTGTTGTGTTGTGCTGTGTTGTGCTGTGTTGTGTTGTGTTGTGTTGTGTTGTGTTGTGCTGTGCTGTGCTGTGCTGTGCTGTGTTGTGTTGTGTTGTGTTGTGTTGTGTTGTGTTGTGTTGTGTTGTGTTGTGTTGTGTTGTGTTGTGTTGTGTTGTGTTTAGTGTTCCTTACATGTACCGTTTTTAACGTTATGTTGTTTGTGTTGGTTCTACGTAACGTTGAACCCTTTCTATGTCAGTGGTAATGTTGTTTGCTGTTTGTGCTATGTTGCATGAGTTCATAACGAATTGATTCAATTAGTTTGAAAAATAAATAACATGACAATTCCATAACAAAAGATTAGAAGTTACAACATTCAACTACTACAACAACCTAACAATCACGGTAAGTCATAAATAGACAGGTCTTGGAGACTGTTTTGGATGACATCCCACATGTCCCATGGCTGGTGCTCTTCTTCCTCCTTGTATAAGGTAGTCCTTTACACGTTTCATGCACTAAAAGAATACCGAAACACATTACATGTCATCGATGCATATTACTCGTTAGAAATTGTAAGAAAACAAAGAATTGACTTACCATTCTGAGTTCCTCAGCCGTAGGAGGAATTATTTTAGAGTGTGTGCGTGCCAAATACCACTCCATATAGTCGTCGGTTACCTCGTACCCATACATAGTCAGTGCACCGATCGCGTCAAGTGATATCTTGTGGAAATGTTGTGCATCCCACACCCAATGCGTAGTCGTGTAATCCACCTTGTAACTATTTATCGATCGCGCCCGGATGGCTCTTGTGGGTGCGATTAATGGTGCCGGAATACACTGGACTACCCCGACCTGCCTCAAGACTCGATTGGGCATGTACGGTTCAATGATATCGTGACCGAATCCCAGCACACCATGAAATAGAGATGGCGCGATGTCCTCTTCGTCGAAGTCCAGAACATCGTAGGGCAGCAGTCAACCTGAATAAGAAATTAATTAAGTTTTAGAATAAGCCTACACTACAAATAGACGTTGGCATAAACCAACTTTTCGTAGTACACAATACGTACCTCGTCTGCTTACATGGCATCTAGCTCGGCCCGGTAGTTTCTCCTATGGCCGGACTGGGCATGCGGGGACCACATCATGGCTAGAGGTCGGTCACCGTCCCACTGACTGTGATGCGGCCTAAATGTCGGGAAGTCGGCATATATCCAGCTCTGCATTTTACGTTTAAATCATCACCATAGCAACGTTAAAGATATATAAACAATCTTTAATTGACATACAATTATTTACCATCACGAGCGTATATCACACTGGAACCTGCTTACACTCAGCCCTAGAACCCTTTCCCAGTTCCTGGTACATAGAGGCAAGTAGACCGACACCCAATGCCCACTCTCTGACCTCATCCAGGTCCCGAACAAAGTCTATGTTGGATAGTGGAATCTTGTCCTGTGACCTATCCGGGAAAAGGGCACTACCCAAAGGATGGAGTAGATACCCCGAGGCGGCTACGTGAGGAGTGGCAGTAACGTATTGATGGCTACTGCATCTATCCCTTGGCGTGGCATGGGAGACATCAGAGTCTTTCCCACGCAAACCCAAAAATGCCCTCGCCTCGGCCAGCTTCTGGGTAAGTTCGATATGCTTCCCTCTAAGGCGTTTATGCTCGGAGGAACCCATTCCCCTGCCATGTATCGGTAGCTTCATCTGCTGGTAAACATCATGCAGGGTGATTGTAATTTCACCAAAAGGTAGGTGAAATGAGCTCGTCTCAGACTGCCACCTCTCCACGAACGCCATGAACAAGTCCATGTCCACGTGCTTGTAAATGAAGTCCGGGATGTGGTCAAGCCCATCATCAATATCAACTAACTTCATTGGCGTCCGCGGGGCTGGGATCCAACCTCGCACCACCTTGTGGCAGAACTGGAAACTGCATGTTCGACTCTACAAAATTAATTTAGAATTTATGTGAGAACATCATACCGGAACTTAATGACATTTCATTGAACATGTAACTTACCTTTCCCCGACATATGGCGTATGCAACGTGGGCAGAGAACCCACGAAGCAACTTAGGGTTTTCCGGACCACCACTGATCCCTACGGTCAGGTAGGGATCAACGGTGATGGCCCTGTTGGCTCTCCTTTGTGGCGGATCGGCATCCTCCTCTACGACCACCCCCTCATCTACAACCCCCTCAATTGCAGCCCCCTCGTCACTCTCTGCATCCCGTGGGGCATTCCACGGTCTTCGCCCCCCCCCCCACTCGCCCTACAAGACATATTTAATATTGAAACAATCATGATCTGATTTATTAAGCTTAACTTATCATAAACAATATTGTACTTTATTATACATACCTCCACTTCAGACTCTTCCTCAGCATGAGCCCATTCCTCACCATGAGGATCTTCCTCAACTGCCTCTTCGTCCATACTACGATCATAACCGAAGGCAGACCAATCGCCTTGATGGCGATCATGGTCACCACCGTAGTACGGTTGCGATCCACCGCCATATTGGTAGTCTGACCCACCACCGTACTGGTTTGCGGAACCACCGCCGTAATGGAATTCCGATCCACCGCCTTCGTGGTGTCCGGACCCGCCGCCTTGGTGGTAATCGGACCCACCACCCATTTGTTGGTCACCTTAGTACCCCAGCAACATCTGATGGGTAGACGATGCATCTCCCATGTAATCGTCCCCCCCCCCCACCCGAGATGGAATGTCGTGACCCGGATGCCGCCGGGTACATGGGGTAAGGGTACGAGGGCTCTTCGGATTCACATGTTTCCCCTCACCCGAGACTGAATATCTCGCAGGCGTGTAAGTGGCCGAGAAGGAGATCCTTTCAGCCCCCTGCTTCTTCTTCCGGGCCACTCTAGTGCCCAGCTCTGCTTCAGCTCTGTCTGCTTCCTCCGCAGCCAGGCTCGGCATCCCTCACGGCATCCCTTTTGTGGTGCCGTGCAGATCTGGATCCCATGCAACCAACCTTCTTTGCTATCTTCTTCAGTCGGTCCTGCATACACAACATTACAATGTAAATGACTTTTAAATGAATTAACCATACATTTAAATCAACTAACTACAGAATTTGATCACATTCAACCTAAAAGTTGCAATCAAGCAAGTGCTCGTGATGGCTATGAAAGCCATGCTCGTGACGGCTATGAAAGCCATGCTCGTGACGAGCACCTCAGTAATGCTCGTCACGACCCAGAGAGCCATTGTAACAATGGCAAACACATACAAGACTGCCTTCCCAAACTGCAAATCCAACCTCAACCAACATTCAAAATTGTTTTCCTACTAATTCAACATTAAAAACTACCTAAACACCAAATCCACCTAACAAACTCATTACCAAGATAATTTTGACCCTAAATGGTATTAAACCCCTTATATAGCCAAATCACCATAAAAATCAATATTCCTAACATATAATGTATTTAAGTCAATTTTTTTTACCTACAAATTTTACAATAAATCAGAACAATTCATAGAAAATACTTATATAATCAAATATCTACAAAATCAATACTACAACTACATTCAACATAAATTTCAACATTTTAACCATATAATGTAATTAAATCTAATTATTTTACCTAAATACCTAAAAAATCCACCAAAAATTAGAACAATTTATAAAAAATTACGTATACAACCAAATATCCACCAAATCAATACTACAATTAAAATCTCGATATATATCAATATATCAACCATAAATTTAAATTAATTCACATTTTTTGAACTAATTAACCTGATTAACTACTCAATCTTCCAATAATTCAACCTAGAAACCTATAGATCCAAATATCTTCCAAATCAACTCAAATATTCCATATACTTCAAGATTTCAACAATATTATACATATATATCACATTAATTTAACTAAATAGCATCTATAATTATTAAATCATCCAAGAATTAGGCAAACGAACTTATAGATCTACATAAACATCAACTTAAACAAGCTAGAAATTGGACAACTAACCATATCAACTTCGATTTGGATCTTTAGAATGGAAGAACAACCAAACGAAACTCAAACAAGCAACAATGATGTTCGAACGAAGCTTTTCTGCAGAGAGAGTTTGTGGGAGGTGGAGGAGTTGATATAATGAGGGTTTGGGCCAAAATTTAGGCTTTTATAAGCCTTTACACGCTCCTCGTGACGAACAACGTCAGCGTGCTCGTGGAGCGTCTTCAAAGCGTTGCGATGGTGACGAACGCGTATGCGATCGTTAGTAAAAAACATGTGCGACACTTAACAATGGACTAAATTATAACTTCTTTTCCAAAATAATCTATTTAAGTGATAATTATTATTTTTATTTCAAAATTCACATGTACGAAAACCCGGAATAAACCCTAACTGTATCCCGTTGCCGCGCTCTCTTCTCTCCCTCTATAGACGGTGTCCCTCACCCTGTATACATCTCGTATCGAGCTCTCCACCCTCACGCCGCCTCTCTCTCTTTCTGTTGCCAACTTCTTCTCAGGTGATTTCTCTTTTGTTAGTGGTTATGGATTCTTATATATCACCGGTTCTCTGATACACAAATTTGTCACAGGATAACCGGTCTTTACTGGCTCTTGACTTGCAGTTTGAAGTGCGCCGACTAGCCAACCAATCTCTAAGCTGCCTGTATCTAATTGAGAAGAATGGGGATATTTGAGCCGTTTAGAGCTATAGGTTATATAACATCTTCAGTTCCTTTCTCTGTTCAGAGGTTGGGTACCGAGACATTCGTCACCGTTAGCGTCGGAAAAGCTTGGCAAATATACAATGTAAATTCTTCTTATCCCTTTTTCTACACTGCTTGCTACGGTACCTTGCAAAAATTGCTGTTCTAACCAAAACCTTTTCTGTTCTTTTTGCTCTGGCAGTGTGCTAAGCTCAATTTGGTTCTTGTCGGTAAGTTCTCCGTTGATTATATATATGAATATGACGTGATACAGCTCAATTTTCTTAGATTTTATGATTTATGAAGCTTTGTGGCGTTTCCATTGTCTGGGTATTGTGTTTTATCTGGTGCATTATCTTCAATTTCGGTACATCAATATTGGTGCTTTTGATCGGAAGTGTGCAAGGAGTTTAGTTTACTTTAGTTTTTGGCTTGAGGATTACCAGTCATAGCTTTTGTCATTGTTCCCATATTATATGCTTTGCATATGATGGTATCTGTATCTGTATACTTTCAATCTCAATTTTACATTTTTGGATTAGCTCAATGAATTTTGTCTTGTTACATGTCACTGAATTGACAGTGTTCTCCTTGATCGTTTTGGTTCCTGATTATTCCTTGAACCGACATGAGGGAAGTGTTACCATAAACTGCTTTAATTTCTTTTCTGATTGTTTTGTGTTTATTTTGGCATTGATCAAGGTCCTCAGCTTCCGAAGAAGATTCGAGCACTTGCTTCCTATCGTGATTATACCTTTGCTGCATATGGAAATGAGATAGGAGTTTTCAAACGTGCACATCAGGTATGTAATGGAGGACTTTCTTCTATTAAAGCTTTAAATCTGTAAGTAGGTGTACATCCACTTACTTTCTTGCCTGTTTTCACAAAGGTGTCAAACTCTGTGATCTTTGGCTCAACCTAATGCTGGAAATGTGTTTCAGGTAGCAACATGGTCAGCACATAAAGCAAAAGTTAATATGCTACTTCAATTTGGAGATCACATCCTTAGTGTTGATGTTGATGGGAGTTTGTATATCTGGGCTTTCAAAGGAATTGAACACCATCTGGAGCCTATTGACCATATTCTGCTTGGAGAAGGATTTACACCTAAGTGCATCATGCATCCAGATACATATCTGAACAAGGTGATTTCCATGTAATTTTTTTGCAAGTTCTGGTCTACTTGTGCTATTAGCACCTTCTTACTTTGTTTATTTTTAATCCAGGTAGTCATAGGGAGTGAGGAAGGCTCTATGCAGCTCTGGAATGTGAGCTCGAAGAAAAAATTGTATGATTTCAAGCACTGGAAATCACCCATATGTTGTTGTGTCTCCTCACCAGCATTAGATGTTGTTGCAGTTGGATGTGCTGATGGGAAAATCTATGTACATGACATAAAATATGATAAAGAGATAGTCTCTTTTTCACATTCTGCTCGAGGTGCAGTAACAGCTTTATCATTCAGCACAGGTAAATAATCTTTTTTACCTCAGATATTTACCGGAACATTATTAAGATGCTCCTAGTCCCATTTTATGTTATCTAACTCATTTAGTTTTGTGAATGCATGTTGTTTTCTGCTGTGCATTTATTTTGGTTTCAATTTTTATCTCGTAATTTTAGTAATTCGTAGCTGATTAGATTAGTGGCTATGCCCTGGACATTCTTGTAATCTTATTGCAGATACACAGCCACTTTTAGCATCAGGAGGTTCATCTGGTATCATTAGCATATGGAATCTGGAGAAGCAAAAACTTCAATCAGTGGTTCAAGAGGCCCATGACAGTTCTATAATTTCGCTTCACTTTTTTGCGAACGAGCCTGTTCTTATGAGTTCTGCAGCAGACAATTCTATAAAAGTGAGACAAGTCCTTATTTGGTCCTCTGTTATATGTTCTTTTGTAACTTCCTCTCTTGTTCACTAATAGAACCCACTTAGAGCACTCTTTGTAGGGCTCCTGTAATTATCCCTAAATTCAAATTTACCTAAATAAATTGTGCCCACAACAATTGAGCCCTATATTTGAGAACTCTCTAAATTAATTCCTAAATTTGTACTTCCCTATATTGCTCCTAAATGGATGACCCACCATATTTAAATATGAAATGGGAATAGATGAGATATTTTAGGTTTCTAAATTATTTTTATATATTTAAATATATTTTAAAAAAGATATAAGGAGATGTTTAAGAGTTTTGAGTTTTTCAAACAAGATATTAGTATACCCTAATTTTTAAGGGATGATATAGGGAGATATTTCGGAGTTAAAACTGTAGGAGTCCTTTAAAGAGTGCTCTTAAGGTTAATGATCTCACCCTAACGAAACCACCACATGTCAGTATCTAATAATTAAGAAATTAAGGAGAATCTCCATTTTTCTGTATTCAAATCAGTCATAAGCTTATAAACTGACTTTAGGATGACTTAAATCTGCCCCTCTACTTAGGTAAACATAAATAACAACAACTAGCTTTGACTGACTAGTGGTTGTGAAATAAAACAAACTACTCAGAAGTAGAAATTAGTAACTATTCTGGGATTGTATCATACTTCTGTGCACTACTGCAAGCTATGTCTCTCACTGTTTCTGTTTTTTTAGGTTTCTTCTTTGCATGAATTGTTTTGTTAACGTCAATGATTCATTAACAGTTTTATTTAATTTCTGATTTTTGTTAGATGTGGATATTTGATACGAGTGATGGTGAGCCTCGTCTTTTGCGTTTCCGCAGTGGTCATAGTGCACCTCCACTCTGCATCAGGTTCAAATGATTTTAGCCCATATATGTCATGTCATTTAAACATACGCAGATTTGTTAGTTTCTGGTGATAGTTATAAAATTTAAAATAAATGTGGCTCATTTTTGCAGGTTCTATGCTAATGGGAGGCACATATTATCAGCTGGGCAGGATCGTGCTTTTCGACTCTTTTCTGTTGTGCAGGTTTGATACTTTCTTTTAGGATGTAAGCCAAGTATATGGTATGAGATTAGAGCTTAATTCCTTGCATTTAGAAAATGTACAATAGTGTAATGAAGGAAATTCATCTTAATATGAAGATTTGATTGGTTATCTTCTTATTAACCTTTTAATGATCACGAGAGAAATTATATTGAGATTAATAATACATTTGTCACTATTGCCTTCATGTTGGCTTATGTTACTTGCTAACTTATCAGGACCAACAAAGCAGGGAGCTGTCACAACGACATGTATCTAGACGGGCCAAGAAATTGAAGATGAAGGTATGCCTTTGTGAACTTGCATGCAGACCGAATCTGAATCTTAAATTGCACTATGATTCTTATGCTTTTTTGATCAAAATGTTATGGCTATTAACTGGTCATGCTCTAATACGGTTAATGGATCATGTATTGAGCAAAATTTGCTCATGACCTTGTTTAGGACTACCATGATTAGAGTTCAGATTTGTCTTCTGTTCTCCTTTCGAATTTGATCTTGTTCATCATAGTAGCTGTGTGATCAAAAATTTGCTTCTTCTTATTTATTATTATGCAACATCTTTTCAGTTCCTAAGAGTTTATCGCTGACTATGTTTTAGGAGGAAGAGATAAAGTTGAAGCCTGTTATAGCATTTGATTGCGGTATTTATCGACTTCCTTAGAGTTTCTTGTTTATCCTTGTGCTATTTGTTAATTGATTCACTGATTTCATACTCGTACACTATTTTCAGCTGAGATTAGGGAACGTGATTGGTGCAATGTGGTTACTTGCCATATGGATACACCACAAGCATATGTTTGGAGGCTTCAAAACTTTGTGCTTGGTGAACATATACTGATTCCATCTGCAGAAATTCAAGCTCCTGTCAAGGTTAGATTTCACTAGTTTAACCTCCCTTGTAATTGCGATTCCGTGTGTTCTTCATTTTAGTCATTTCCTAAAATTCTTTATAATTAAATATAAAACATAATATTGTATTTTTAATTATGCTAGATTTTTCCTTGTATAACATAGAAGAATTTATTTTTAGTTCAGAATAATCTCTGCCACATGTATGCTAAATTAGATGCCATGTGGCTATAGTCCAAAAATAACAATGCTCTTAAAATTTGACACGTGAAAAAAACTGTTCAGAATTAATGAGAAGATGATAATTGTCCAAATCAATGAGAAACCAACACATGGGCTGTTTTTCATGTTGCTTTAGTCCTATATAGATCGATTTATCTAGAAGACTATGTTCCCTCGCGAACATTCTCGTTGTATCTTTGCACATAATTTTTCGTTCCTTTGAACAAATAACTGTTTGTATTTCATAGCTGATACTTTTTGTGTCTGTACAGTCTTGTGCTATCAGTGCTTGTGGAAATTTTGCTATATTGGGAACAGCTTCTGGTTGGATTGAAAGGTTTAATCTTCAATCTGGGTTGAGCCGTGGCAGTTACTTAGATGGAAGACATTGTGCACACGATGCTGGAGTAGTTGGAGTAGCTTGTGATTCAACTAACTCACTATTAATTAGTGTCGGTTATCATGGTGATATAAAGGTCCCTATCCTAATACAAAAAAACCCATTATTACTCTTATTATTCCACTTTTCATGCATAGCTAACAAAATATGCTTCCTATTTAGGTGTGGGATTTTAAAGGACGCCAATTAAAATCAAAGTTGGAAATAGGCTCTCCTGCCTCTAAACTTGCTTATCATCGCCCCAATGGTAATTTTTTTAGTTTGTATTGTTACTGTGAGTGTGCTAAATCATTTACTGTTTGTTGTATGTATATTGGCAGGTTTACTGGCCACTGTAACTGATGACTTAGTTATAAGATTATATGATGTGATGCAACTTAGAATGGTGAGAAAGTTTGAAGGGCACACAGACCGTATTACTGATATGTGTTTCTCAGAGGATGGAAAATGGCTTCTATCGAGCAGCATGGATGGTAGTTTGAGGGTTTGGGATGTCATTTTGGCTAGACAAATTGACGCAACTTATGCTGATGTGCCAATTGCTGCTTTGTCTATGTCTCCCAATATGGATGTCTTAGCAACCTCACATGTTGGCCAAAACGGGGTTTATTTGTGGTATAACATGTTTCCCTTTACTACTCTATCTGGCTGTTACTTGAATCTTCTCTTCTCACATATGAATATTATATATACATATCAGGGTTAATCAGACCATGTTTTCTGCTTCATCAACTGTGCACTCTTATGCTAGTGGAAACAAAATCGTACATGTAAAAATGCCCGGTGTTTCATCAATTGAAGGGTCTGAAGTGAATGAGGCAGGCCAAATCACAGATAAGTCTGTTGAAATTCAAGACAGCGTTGAGCAGAAGTTTGAGAGGGAGATGCCAGATCTCGTTTCTCTTGCCCTCCTTCCAAAGACGCAATGGCAAAGCTTGATCAATTTGGATATCATTAAGGTTTCTTTTTCCTCTCTCTTCTTACCTTACCTTACTGCTACCCATACCTCTTTCTAGTATAGTAGGCTTAAGCTACACTGTTACAACCCACTTAAGGTCAGATTCTAACCTTAACGAACCACTCAGGGTACCCTAAGGAAACCATTAACTGTCAGAAGGAGAATTTCCAATTTCTCTGTATTCAATTCAGCCAGAGTTTCAATACAGAACCTTAAGTACTGAATTAAAATACTGACTAGTAGTAGCCTGTTACCGGTAAACCACCACTTCAATAGCAGAAACTCACTCACTTCACATAAATTCAGGAAACTAAGGGGGTGTTTGGTATCTATATCAAGATATCAGATATGAGTGTAAGATATCATTCATACCCATATTTCTGTGTTTGTTATATCCAGATATTGATATCAAACTGATATGGGGTATATGGTATGAAACTACATGGATATCAGCAACATCAGATTGATACTGTTGGTGTTTTGGAGTTTTGTTTTGATATCTTCATGGAAATTGGTATATCAAAGATATCACTCATGATACTGACTTTTAACTTTTAAGATAGAAACAATAACTAACTACTCATTAGGTAAATTCTAAGTGGTGAATTTTGTATACCAGGAACGAAATAAGCCAGTTGAACCACCAAAGAAGCCCGAAAAAGCACCCTTCTTTTTGCCTTCTATACCATCCCTCTCAGGAGACATTGTATTCAAGTCGAAGGATGAAACAGAGGATAAATCGGGTGAAAGTGTATTGGATACCACTAAAATTCTGGATAAATCTAGCTTAGCCTCGGAGTTTGAGCGCATACTCAAGTCTTCTGCAGAACTAAATAACTGTAAGTTAAAGTGTGTTCTCTGAATGATCTTGTTTATTCCTTTTTGTCTAAACTGGATTTGAATTTGTGTGTTGCTGCAGTTTCAATATTCACAGATTACATCAAGGGGCTATCTCCCTCGTCTCTTGACATGGAGCTTAGGCTATTACAAATCGTTGAAATTGATGATGAAGATGATGATGAACCTAGTGGGGAAGGAGATGAACTTGCAGTTATTGAGCTTCTTCTAGACTACATGACTCATGAAGTTTCTTGCAGGAACAATTTTGAGTTTGTCCAGGCTGTTATCCGTCTCTTCCTCAGGGTAAAAACATCAAACTTCTGCTAGTTTTTCTTCTTTTTTCTTGACATAATCTCCAATCACGCTTGCTTGCTTGATTGTAGATCCATGGAGAAACGGTTAGGCGGAGGCCTCAACTTCAGGAGAAAGCGAAGAAGCTTCTAGAAGCTCAGTCACGGGTATGGCAAAGAGTTGATAAGTCATTCCAGATGGCTAGATGCGTTGTGGGTTTTTTGAGCAACTCCCAGTTTTGAGTCTTATGAACTTGTTTTCTTGGCTGTTGTAAAAGTATCAAGATTTTGAAATATTCTGGATAGCTTTTTTGGTCTGATTATCGATTTATTTCTTAATCATATCCAGATTTTGATTACTTACTGTTAATCAGAATTTGGTATTACTATCAGAATAAGCATTGACTTACCCCAACAGCATCAATACCGGAGTTAATAATACGATTTGTCTGGTCTGAACTACCTTAATAATATGGTATTCGTATGCTAATAATGTGGTAAAAATTGGAATTAGTTTCATTCGCTTCGACATTAATACTTGTTAGTATGATGTAAAGTTTCTATCAAGTAAAATTAAAAATAGTAGAACAAAGATGGAGAAGAAGGTTTGGTTGGAGGGATGAGGATATGAAAATGGTTCCTCACCAACTCCCCTAACCAAGGAATTCCATCTGCCTCACCTAATTTAATTACCTATCATCTCTCGATAGTGGGGCCCTTGAGATCTTTAAAATCCTTTGCATGTCTTGTCTTACATCTTATTCTTCATTTGTTCGTGATAAACTAAAAAAAAACATTAAGAATCTTATACTTAGTAATGCCTACCTAACCAACTTATACTACATGATTGAAGAAGCTTTTTTACACACAACTGTGTTCTAACAAAAAAATGATTGTGTTAGGAGATTTTCCTGGTTTGAAAGTTTTTCGGGTTTGATCATCCATGATCAAAGAGCTTTATTCATTATATCTGGATGACAAGCTTGTCTAGATTAAGGGGATTAATAGACCAAAAATGTTAAAATGAACGGATCCAATATTCCAAGAACTAATAAAAAAAATGCTTGTGTTGTAGATGGAGTGTGACCCAAAGACTCCTGGTAATACAAATTTTCCTTTTTTAAAGAGATGTGAAACTCTCTCATAAGTATATTAATAAATAAAAGAAAAAGTGGCGGGAGCAAACAAATATTATGGTGTAAAATGAGTGCAAATCTAGATTGTCAGATCATTTCAAGAAAATGCAAGCCGAAGACTCCAAAATGCATGCCAATAAAAATGCAAACCGGAGGCCCTTTTATGCATATTTTATATGCATTTTTAACATATTAACATGCACTTTTAGCACATAAGCATACACTCTCAACACATAAACTTGCATTTTGATTAGCATGCATTGTGGGTTGACTTAAATTCATTTCAAAAATAAGCATGCAAAACTGTAGGCATATATGTTGAAAATGCAAAGTTTTACTGAAAATGCATTTAAAATCAAATATAAGTTTATATTTTAAAAGTGCATGCTTATGTGCGAAAAATGCATGCTTATGCACAAAAAATTCATGCTAATGTGTTAACACCGTATTTTTAGCCTCCGACTTGAATTTTCTTAAAATGATCTGACAATCTAAATTCTTTTCTTCATTTCACACCATAAACATTATTTCACCTGAACCACATTTTAAATAAAAATATGGACTCAATGTTAGTTGATAGAACTGTTTATAGAGAATCGCTAAGTACATTTTTTATCTGAAATTTAACTTTTTACTAAACTTGTGTTAGATTCGTCTGGAACACAGTTGTTTGTTTTATACTAGTCTGAAACTGACAGCAAATCATGCAATCACTTACATGATGACGTGGAAACTTCAACGTGAACGTGCGTCTAACGGCCTTCTTTCCAACATTCAGATCCCCTTATCGTGCGCCCCTGCTTATCCTGCGCCTCTCCATTTTCTTACCAACCTCCTCTCCTAACCTCTATTTCTCCATGCCACTCTAATTGCAGAAAACTCTCTCCCACCCCAATCACGTGGAAATCCGAAAATGGTAACCATTTCATTTCCTTCCTTTCGCTTTTGCTCTCAGTGTCGGCGCCTGAGAATTCATTTTACGCTGATTTCTTCGGATACAGTCATACAAACAATGATGCTTACAGTATGTTGTTCTTGTTTTTGTTGTGAAAAGCCAAGAAGGTTTCTTTAGAGGCGATTTGAGATAAATTGGTTCCATTTTGAGAAAATGGAGGGTGGTTGTCGTGGTTCCGCAACCGTAAAACTCCCATCTCAGATCACTCTGCAGCTCCCTAAAACCAGATTTTTAGTTGCTCAGCCTCAATCACCAACAAGACATTGCAATGGCGGCCGTTTTGGGGCATTTCATATTGGTAGCATCAGTATAAGAGGAAGAACAGCCAAGAACTATACCCAGTCCTCTAAAGGTTACCCTTTTCTCTTTCACTTCTCAAATTAAGTTCAGTCAGACAGATTGCTCATTTACGGGTTTGATTGTTTCTGCAGCTTGTAAGATCGAATCAAGAAACCTTTGTGCTTGTTTAGATACGAGTTGGCTACTGAAGGTAAAGAAGTATGGTGTTATATTGAATTCAACTTTCAGTAGAAGTAATTTCTGATTTGAATATGCAACTGCAGAAGAAAGCAGAAGAAGTAGCCCCATATTTAAACGGCCGAAGTATATTCCTTGTTGGTAAGCAAAGGGTCATACATATAGATTCATGTCATTTCATCTCATATTGATCGAGTAATCAAATACTCTGAACTATTAGGTATGATGGGGAGTGGGAAAACGACAGTAGGAAAAGTTTTAGCTGAGGCATTGGGCTATGCTTTTGTTGACAGGTTAGTTAACTCTACAAATTCTATGATCATGCATACTTGGAATTTATATATCAATGTTTATGGGGAAAAAAATCAGCGACGAATTCATTGAAGAAGAAATGGATGGAGGAACTTCAGTTAGACAAATCTTTCAGCAGTTGGGGGAGTCTTATTTCAGAAACTATGAGGTCAGTTGGTTCAATCAACTCAACTGCATTAACTTGTATGTCAAAACTAAATAAATAAACAAAATTTGATATTGTATTTTTGATTTGTGAAGAGCGAGGCACTTCGACAATTAGCCTTGACACCCAAGCTTGTCGTTGCTACTGGTGGTGGTGCAGTTATTCAGCCTATCAACTGGTATAATATACTTATGACATAGTTGTTCTTCAATTAGTTTTTCATAACATATGATGAACCAACAGTGATGTTTGATGTATGTAGGAAATATATGAAACAGGGAATAACTGTGAGGTTAGACGTACCTTTGGATGCTTTAGCAAAGAGAATTGCTGCAGTTGGAACTGATGCTCGCCCTCTCTTGGATTTTGATTCAGGCGATCCATACACAAGGGTTCATAATCTGGAATTATACAGAGTAAATATGTATATGCTGTATATATATAATTATATATAATGCTTTGTAACTTACTTGCAGATTTTTATGGCGCTTTTCACAATATCAAAGAAAAGATCAAAATCGTATGCCAATGCAGACACTACAGTCTCCCTGCAACGTATATATATCTACTCTGTATAATTCCAGATTTTTTTTTTTTACTATTTCTGCTATAAAAATGTTCTTTTTTTGTCTCAGATATTGCAGAGAAACTGGGTCTTGATGATATTGGAGACATCACACCTACATCCATAGCAATTGAGGTATATGTTGTTGCTGAATCAAATTTATTAAATTCACTCTTTTCTTGCTGGGCATTAATGGAGCTTTATTTTGCAGGTTCTGGATAAAATAAAGAACTCCTTTGATAGCAATGAAGAGGGTGGCCTAATTAGCACTTAGATTTACACATATAAACTTTACTGGTTTCTCTGTGTCTTTATACCTTATTTACTCCCTTGTTTGTTCCTTTGTAAGCCTCTCTATAACATTTTGAATAACAAATTTTCATTTCGCTAGCATCTCAAGATTGATAAATATCATAGTATAAACCATAAATTTCTATTTCATTCCTTGATATATATATATATACACACCACATGAGTTTTCACTAGAGTGTTCAGCAGTCAACACAAGACACTAATAAATATAATTGGTTTAAAGGTTCATTCATCATCAAGTTCAAAGCCCTCTGCTGCTAAAAGCCTACTGACCTCCCTCTTCCTTGCTTCATCTGATTTCTTCCTCATCAAATCCCTCTTCTTTAACACCAGAGTGTGTCTTTTCAGTGTTGTATTCAAGTTCTCAATCGAACTCTTCTTCTCCCTCGCTAAGATTCTCCTCTCTTCCTCTGGATCCACCTTTGACCTTGACAGCTGGCGAGCACGGAGGAATATCTCCCGTTGTTGCTGCTCAGCCCATGCAGAAATAGCCATGTCACCACGTTGGTCAAAAGCTGTTCTCTTCTTCATCAGCCAATCCATCCATGCTTGAGATGCCTACAATATGTATATATATATATATAAGATTGTACAGAAATGTTTCTGGAGAGTTTTAGTGAAACTCACTTTCATGGGGTTAACTCGATTGTCCTTATCATATTGTGTCCTTCTCTCGACATCAATAAGCAGCTCATAAGCTGCTTGTATTCTTATGAATCTGGTTTCTGCTGTTTCCCCATCCTGAAGGTCGCCCCTGCCGTTATAGACTTGAAGAAATGGAAACACAAATCAGCCAATTCTAGTTTCTAGCTTCTGTACTTACATGGACAGTTGAAGATAAAAGAGCAAACCATCAGGATGATAGAACTTGGCCAGTCGTCTATATGAAACTTTTATCTGTTCCTCACCGGCATCCCTTTCAAGCTCTGTATACAACAGATGAATTATTTCAACCAACGAACTTGCAATTAGGAGATTAACGGATGATAATAGCTTGTTGGATCAACCCTCAATCACTACTCAGAATCGTAGATCGAGAAATCACTGTTTCAATTCGAATAAAGGATTGAAGAGAAATGATTACTAACCGAGCACCTCATAAGGAGACTTCTCGTCGGTCCAGTTGGAACCTTTAACGCCATAATACCTCCTCTGGCTTGCCCTAAAACAGGGTTTGCTGTACCTCCTCACATAATCAGAGGAATCCGAGAACGAAGGACAAGGAAGGCCGGAGCTCCGGTTAGGGTTCAAAAACGGAGCCCCGGGAGAAATCGAACCAACCTGGAATTGGTTTCTGGAGCACGCGAAAGAGGTAAGTACAGCGTTTGGGCGGAAAATCGTCCTCAAATTGCTCATTTCTTCGACTATTTGTCCTTCGTTTCTCCTAATTTTATAAGTAGAAATCAGTCAAGCTTCAAAAAATTTCTTCTTTTACTCCTCCATCGGTGTATGACGTGAAGCAATTGAACTGAAAACGTGGTTGCCGATTTACATCTGACTATGTGTTCTTGTCGTTCTCCGTTTTCTTTCCAATTTTTCCATATTTCGAATTTCTGAAATTCCAAATTTTTGATTGCCAAGAAAATTTGTGGACCAGTCGACGTTAGATTGCTGCCGGTGCTGGATTCTTGAATCTCAAGAATGCGTGAAGTCCACAAATATTCGGACAATCGAACCTTTTTTTTTCACTTTTTTTTATAAATAATAATAATCAATTATACTGGTAGGTTTGGTAGCTCAACAATCTTAACCAAAACCTATGAAATTTTAACCACATCAAGATCATGTTTCTGATGTCTGAATAACAAACGTTCATGTGTTAGTAAAAGATCACCCATATCATGTAATGGTAAATTTTACACCAAATTCATGTGTTAGTTATTATACAAATATATATATATAAGATGTTTCTGGTGCGGACTCATCACAACTAGTGTACTTTTCATCATATTTTTGGTGCACTGTTCAGTATACTGCCAAGTGCACTACTCAGTGTATTGCCAATGCACTTGTGATTGCACTACTGGTGCATACCTCTGTAGTGCACTGGTGCATTCTTCAGTTCACTCTGTTGCATTACCCAGTAGTGCACTGGTGCACTCGTCATTGTATTATGCTGTACTTCTCAGTAGTGAATTAGTGCACTCCTCAGTTCACTAGTGGTGCACGCCTCAGAGTGCATTACCAGTGCACTCGCGAATGCACTACCAAGTGCACTCTACGGTAGTACACTGATGCACTTTCTAGTAGTTCATTGGTGCACTATTATAGTCCGCACAATCTGCACAGAAAATTAGTCCGCACCCGATTAACCCTCTATAATGTATATACATGCTTTAGATGCTGATCATTACATATAATGATAAAGTATACATAGCCATACACACGAAATAACTACCATATTATGCTAATTAAACAGCTCTTTAGCCCTCCCTCATCCTTTAAACTAAACTCAGACTAATCACAAACTACATAATACATAGAGTAGAAGTATATATACAAACAGTTGAAGAACAAATCGAAAATCACGGCCAGTTTGGGTCTTGGCCTAATTCGCGAGGACGAGCTGCCCAGAGAGAACTTATAGTAGATAAGCGATGAAAATAATCTCCCAATGCAATTAAACCTCTTGCTGCTTGATGTGTTGTAAGAATCTTTGACATTAGATTTAAGGTACTCTCGCGGAGGTGATCTGCCTGGTTTCATGGAGATCACAAGCTCATGTTAATTAGAAACTCAGAAATGTACATGATCAAAACTACATTTTACCTGATTCACAAAGTTATCAATCGCAGCTAGTTTCTCTCTTGCAGTGGTCATCAATGGATCATAAGTGACATCAGCTGACAAGATCTGACCCAAGCTTTGTTGAAGTCTCTCAAGCCCTTGCGAAAGAACATCTTCTGCTTGCTGAGATGAATGGCTCAGTTTCTTGATATCCTCTTCTTGTTGTTCTGTTAATGGCTCAAGATATGGCATCACAACCTATGTAAATTATTTGTGGCAAGTTAAAAATAGAGAGAGCATTTTTTTATTATCAAAACCAACACCAATGGCAAGCTACCAAAAAGTGAGAAAATAGAGGTAAAAACATATCTTACAGTATGAAATGCGAACAGACTTGAAGTGTGAACTTTACTATCTTATATATGAACCTATAGTACTTATTCATGAACCTAAACTGTAAGATAGTGATTGCTCTACGTTCAAGTAATGTTCACACTTAAAGTATGTTTGCATTTAGAACCTTAAGTCATGTTTTGGTGGTTTCAAGGTCAAATGAGAGGAAAACAAGAAAGTATAGGGTAAGCTTACTTTAAGAAGATCTGAGGGGCGAAAACCTCCAATCCAAAGAAAGAAGCGTTCAACTGAAGCTCTCCATGCTCCAGACATTAAATAAAAGACATCAAGTTTGGCCACTTGTGCTTTCATTTGGAAGAGATTATGGTAATGATTCAAGCTTCCTTGTACAAGTGTCTGAAGTTGAGCATCACATAAACCAGCCTTAACAGCATTTCGGAGCATACAAATTCTCCGGTATTGCTCCTCTAGCCACTCACTGTATTCCTTGTCAAATGCAGCTATTCCTGTTTATGATAACAAATACACATAAGAAAAAATATCTAGTTTACATTAGAATGATCATGTAAATATCAATAATATTAATATGAAAAGAAACCTGCATTTATGTCAGGCCGGATATAAGTACGTAATGCGCTTCCAGCACAAAGATTCTGCTTTCAGTAGTCACACATCAACATTATCAGATGAAGTGAATCTTGGTTATGAAGTAGAAATAAACTCTTATCAGAAGTTTAGCTACCTGTAATTTAACTTGCTCAAGTTGTTGTTCCAATTGAGCAAGCTTTAGCCGACTACTTTCCAATTGTTGAACATACACCTGGGGTTAATATAAAAGGAGATTAATTTCTGTCAATGCTACCTGCACTTAAGTTTCTGAATATGTCACCTAAATTTCAGATTACCTTTTTTCTAAGACGGCTTTTCCTGGCGGCTTCACGGTTCTGTGCTAATCTCCTTTTTGTCTGTGGAATGTTTACTTTATTATAACATTTCCTATATATATAGCGAGGAAGTTTCTGCTGAAATTAGGCCTTCGCAGCCGAACCTCGTTATCCAAATTATGCTACTAAGAAAACAGAAAGTGATGCAAAACTGACACGGTGGTAATTTTGTAAATAACTCAGTTTCATTTTTTTCCATTTTTTTGGTAGTTTCACAAATCATGCTCTATGTTTATAGTTCAATACTCTATGTTGGATACTGAGGTTCGGCTGCGAATTTTAAGGTCTAATTTGAGCAGAAACTTATTCAATATATGTAGTATACCTTTAGAGCAACCCTGCTTGATTCATGGTCATTATCTGATTGCCCAGCTTGTTGCTCAGATGTAGATTCACTCTGTATAGCACAAGTACAAAGTAAAGAGATGAAGGGAGATTCAAAGATTAACAAATTTCTTGTATTAGGTAGCTGATTTTCACCTTATGGTTTGGGCTTGTTTCGTCTTTTATAATCGAAGATGGTACAGCTAAGCTGCTTGAAGATTGAGGAACATCTTTCCATTTTCCAAACTGTTGGGATGGTTCATACATGCCAATGCTTCTTAAGTGTGCAACTTGGATGCTTGTTGAGCTCATTCTGAATTGCAATTTTATTAGTACTTAAGAGCATAAAATTTGCAGTTCTATAATTCGAGATATGTTAAGGCACCTATTCAGCAGTAACAAACAGTCAAAACAAACGTGCTGGTTTCCTTGAATTTACAAATCTTTGTGCAATCAAATGAAGAACTTCTTGCTTAATTATTATAGTACTAAAATAATTGGTATTTTCTTTGTAAAGGCTGCTTAAGTCAATAAAATAAGTTAAGGGTGGTTAAGTGTACTTGGCCTTTTGAACCTAACAGGTCAAACACAAAGAAAAGATGCTCTGAGATGTGCAGAAGCTAGACTAGAAAAACAATCCTATTAGCTTATTTAAATACTAATTGACAGTGCCAGAAGTACTAAAAGAGGAAGATAGGATAAGATTAGCTGTTGGGTTAGCTGTTAATTAGCCGAGATTAACAGACTAAAGGACAACCAAGACTTGTGGTATTTCAGTACATAAATATTAAATAGTAAAGAAGCAACAAAGGCATATTGTTTCCTTTTTCCCTTAGTATGTAACAATGGCAAATTGTGAAATAGCATCTACTCACTGGATAAAGGCTAAAGAAAATGGGATTTTATTGATCCATCATTTCCTTCCACATCACTAGATCAGTGACAGTAGGGCAAATAATACCATCAAAGAAATCATATATGTGCAAAAATGTGGTTTTGACATTAATATGCAACGCCCAAAAGAAGATAGACAGTGGATTCTCCTTTTGATATGAATACTTGACTACTAAGGAATTTTCAACTTCAAACAAATAGATTCAGACAGAAATCAATCTACCTTTCATTCACGGCATCTGTTGTGTTGTGTAAGATCTCCCTTAGTTACCTGAATAACAGCAGTGACAGTCGAAATGATCAAACATGGAACAGGAGGAAATCAACAGGGAGAAAACAGAGAGGTTGTTTCACTTTAGAAGTAATAATCGCTGCTGCAGAAACCAATTAAGGAGAAGATAAAGCTGAATCCAAAAACTTCATGCCAAATTCATCATCAATCATCCACTTCTAGAGTCCAAAAACTTATACCCAGAAGCCCAGAAAGACTGATAGCTCAAATATTCAACAGAAAATAAGAGGAGGAAGAAGAAGAAAATCTGTTATGAGTTGTTGAATTGAATGCTTGTATTGAAATGGGTGGGCTTTATAGTGTGGTGACAAAGGAGAAAAAGAAAATGAAGGGCAAAAGAAAGGGAGAAAAGGGGAAAGGAATAATGGGTGAAAGTTGGAAAATAATAAAAAAGAAAGAATAGTGTTTGTGTAGGAGGAATGGGGAGATAACGCCAAAATTGAAAAAGCTGGTAATATTGGTGTGTATAGAGTGGCCAGATAGATCGTTTGCATCCAAGTTAAATCCCATGATTAGTTTAACCTATTTTTTACATTTAAATAAATAAGTAAAATATAAGTTATAAATATATTATAGTTATTAAATATTTAAATAACTAATAGTAATAAAAATATCGTCAAAATATAATTAAATATTTTTTCATAAAAAATAAATTGTGATTGTTTAAATGATAACTTTTTTCCTGGAATTTTTTGTATTATTTATTTTAATTATTTCCTGTTTTTATATAGGATATCTTATGATTAAATTTAAAAAATAATTTTAAATTTTAATTATACATTTTTTTAAAAATTTTGTTTCACATTTAGAATCAAGATATAATTTTCTCAAAAATAATATAAAATATATTACATAAACTAGAATATCTAGAAAATAATATTCTAATTTTTTATTTAAAAGTGAAATAAACGACCCATAATAATAATAAAAAAATAAGTGATATAATGATTAACTTTTTATTTTTGGTTTCGTAACATATGTCTTGGAATATACAAAAAGGGTGTTGCTAAATGACGCAATATTTTTTTGTTTTTTAACGCAGGTAAGAAACCGCCGGTTCCAACCCTCCACTAACCGCCGGTTCCTGGGCGACACATACCGCCGGTTTCGGTGCTGTACCAACCGCCGGTTTCTATTATATTCCAATTGGCTTCACTTAATCAATTTTCAATAAGTTTATTACAATATATAAGACATATATAGTCTTTTATACTATATTTTAACAAAAGATGAAATGTTTACTAGCCTATAGCATTATCGAGATGATATCGATATGGTTTCATCTCTCCTTTAACCATATAGAGAGCAATGTAATTTACCTATAACACTAACATTTTTCAATTAGTTAATTAGTAATTTTTTATTAACTATATAGTAAATTGAGATGAATGTTAAGGTCAATCACCGTGTTTCGGTATATTTTGATTTTATATAACACTTTTTTTTGCAACAAAGTAATTTATTACTAATAAGTTTACAAAAAAATTGCATTGAATTTAATGTGCATGAAGTTTATCAATGTAAGATTGAAGACGAGACATATATGGAGCGATCAACTGTAAAGCCGATTCTTCACGATGATATCCCCACATGCAAGTAATTGGGGGCAATGGGCACTCGTCGTCAAGAAGAACCTGAAATATAGTCAATTAGGATATTTAATCGTGAATGAAAAAATGTACCAATTTAGAATGTTAATATTATCGCAATCCAATGATTTTCTTCCTTCACGTGCCCAAGGCATACGATTTGGAGCATTTGTCCTTGCACATAATTTGGCCTTGACCTAATTGGTGGGTATGTAGAGCTGCCCTGCCACCCTTACTAAAGATTACTAATCTCATGTTAAGAGCAGTTGCTGTAATTATACCCATATCTGGAACTGTGAACCAAGTGGGTTTAGGGGCAAAGCAATCCCGATCTAAGAAATGAAGCTTCAATAGTATATCATACATAGTAACAGGTGATGTCATCATCTTTCCTAAGACATCCCAGTCTGCCTTGGTTGTAAACATCATGAGCTCTCTTATGTTCACCCAACTCTCTTCTGAGTCACCCATACCAAATGCTATAGCTCGATAGCCACAATTTCTATCAGGTACAATTTCATACCACCCCACTATATGTTGTATCAAAAACTTCGGCAAGTACCTGAAATACGTCTTGGAAGTTTATAATTTGGGAACTCTTAGGTGGTTAGGGAAATGTGAAGGAACTTCCTCCGGCCCCGTCTTCTTACGTGTGTTCCTTTGCTTCTTGGGAGGTGTGCCCATATCCTCAACTTCTTCTTCAACATGCTCCCAGTGAGATGGCACTCTCTTGGTCAAGCCGAGCGGTGGTGGAGGTGGTTTTGCTTTATTTTTTGCACCCGAAGGTCTACCTTTGTGTTTGACATTTGCAAAGTCATGCACATCAGTTTGTTCAGGGTGTGCAATCCTATTCATCTCATATAGACACTTGGCCTGTTCTTCGAGGGATAGGTTGTTGAAATCATTGTGCACGAACTCATCCATCTTGCTCTTGTACACATCTCGTCCGACTTGTAGTACATCAATATCTAAAGGATCTTGTTGCAGGCTAAGAGTCCTCCAGAATGGGTGCACACTTGAAACAGGTAATGGTATTTCATTCCTTACATATGGAGCCATCTCGTGCACACAAGGTAGGCCATCCCTGCTACTAATCATACATCTGCATTTCCTGTCGTATTTGGGGTCTACTCCCTTATCATACTCATTTGATAGGCTCAAAATGCACTCCCAGAGACCACAAAACAGATGCTTCTGAATATTCCTTTATCACCCTTCCCCCTAATCATCTTTGCATGCTGATGTTGAATGTACCTTCTATCTCTTTCACAAGGTTACACAACATATCATGGACTTCATTCCACACTGTGGATATGTTGCCTTTAGAACTTGTAAGGTAGTTCTTAAGCGCCACATGAGCACCTTCGACTCTGTAATTTGTAATAAATAACTGAAATATGTAATCTGTATTAAACAAGATGAAATAACTGAAATAGTGGCATATAATCACCTGTTAGTCGTATGGGTTTTAAGGTTGAAGACCGTGTCAGTCCATGCATAGACAATTCTTTCTTTGTGTGGTGCAAGCCAGTAATCTTCCATATACTTGTGCAAATGAGGACACCTCGACCAAGTATTAACAATTTTGTTTAGTTCTGCATAATATGAAGCCTCAGTTTTTTCTTGAATAGCCCATAATATGCAGAACTAAACGCACTTGCTATTTCTTTGTCTTTGAATGTCTTGAGTGCATGTGCTTCTATATTCTTCTTTATGTGACGCCTGCACAATATGAACTTTGTGTCGGGGAACAAGCTATCCATTGCGTTTATCAACGCCTGTTCTCTATCCGTCACCAAACAAACTGGCGCCCTATCTACTAGACGATAAAGTTCCTTCAATTATTGTATGGCCCATATATATGGGTCGTTTGTCTCACCGCTTAGGAAACAACCAGCAATGCTGAAGTTTTTACCAGAGTTGGTGACGCCGATTATCTCCAAAAACGGATTGTTTGACCTAAAATATAATGCATTATATAAGTACATGATGTATAATAAAAGTAAATACATGAAATAAGTCTTACGCTTACCGGATAAAACTATATGTACAATCAAGCACGACGATGTATGAGAATGCCCTTAGATGGTCCATGCATTCTAGATGCGCAAAGAACACATCTTGAAGCTCGTTGGTGCTTGGATTTATCCTATACTCTAAAAAATACCGATTCTATTTGCATCTGTAAAAAAACTCTTGGACAACGGTCCTTTTCTCTTTTTTCTGATTACGGATTTTGTAGATTGTGTTGTACAACTGCTTCTTTGTAGTATAGTTGTTTGGATTCTTGTTCAATTCAGTCATAATACTATGGGGCCTGCAATGACTGTCAAGCATGTCTCTCACCTTGACCAATTGCTCTTCTTTTAGTCTCCCTGCTAAAGGAACCCCGATGAGATGCTCTCCAATAGAATGGTTGTGTTTGCCTTCTTTTACTTTCATCCTCCATTCTCCTCTTGGTGCCTCGTGCAAATCAAGACCAAATTGGCAATCACAACGGCCAGTCTTCGACGTCTTTTTTGGGGTCTTTTTTGGAGGGTCCTTCCTTTCCCTAATGCAACGAAGCGCAACATAACCCATTTTAAAAAATGAAGACGATTGTGTACCTCCAACTTTGAGAACAAAGTTCAGTTTGATTGCTATATCTTTCGCCCATTCAATTGCCTCTTTCTTAGTTTTCCAAACTAAGTCGTTGCAAAAATCTTCCGTGTAGTCTCTTGACTGAACCTCGGGAGCAGTACCAGGGAAGGTTGGGTGGGTGCTTAGAGGAGGAAATCCAAATTGAATGTCGTCATTGGGTTGGGAACCACCAACATCATCTCCTATCGTATTTTGCATGTACTCACTAAAAGACCCGACAAATGGTTCATCGGGTTGCCCAGGATTACCTACATATGATGAATGTCTTTGAGGTTCTTGAACGTTGTAACTATACCCGTATTCCCCTCCATAGGATGAATGTCTTTGAGGTTCTTGATCGTTGTAACTATACCCGTATTCCGCTACATAGGATGAATGTCTTGGTGGTTCTTCAATATTGTATGAGTAACCAAAGTCACCAAGGTACGAAGAATTATTAAACTGCGAAATTATAAGACTTCACTAATATTAGTATAGAATTTAGCAAGGAATCACCTATATGTTAAAATAACATATGTAAACTAAGTCATCTAATAATTTGTATAGAATTTTCCAAGAACTATGGAAACATGTAAACATGAAGTATGCAGTAACTACAATATAAAATGAAATATGGACTAAGTCATCTGATAATTTGTATAGAATTTACTAATAACTTTATTTATAAAATATTCTTAATAATCATCTTCTAGTACTATATTAACTAACTATGGAAACATGTAAACATGAATATGTAACAACTATAATATAAAAGTCATCTATTAATTTGTATAGAATTTTCTAATAACAATATTTACAAAATTTTCTTAAGAATCATCTATTAGAACTATATTAACTAACTATGAAAACATGTAAACAAGAAATATGTAACAACTATAATATAAAATGACATGTGTGGACTAAGTAATTTGTATAGAATTTTCTAATAACTATATTTACAAAATATATTTTCTAATAACTATATTTTCTAATAACTATATTTTCTAGTAACTAACTATAGAAACATGTAAACAAGAAATATGTAACAACTATAATATGAAATAAAATATTACATGATTAATTACCTCATTGCTCCACCAAAAAAGGATTGTTGTTATTGTTATCCATTTTTTGAGATGTAAGTAAGAGTAGAATGTGAAGGAAAGTTGGAAGTGATTTGAAATGATGTAACAACAAGTCTATTTATACTACTTGTGGTAAGTGTGGTAGGTGAATAGTTGGTGAATCTTCTTCACATGCATTGGCCTAAGTTGTGGTGGTGGAATCCTTGCGCTCTCATTAGTCGGTTTGGGCTTACCTACTTAAGGGAAGAAACCGGCGGTTCCTACCCCATATAAACCGGCGGTTCCTACCCCATATAAACCGGCGGTTACTACCGCCTACAAACCGACGGTTCCAACAATTTTCTGGGCTTAAGTAACACTTCTTTTCTTCCTCCTCAACCCTAGCCACATTTTCACTTCCCACAAGCTCTCAAACCGGCAGTTTACCCCTTCCATACCAAGGAGAAGCTAAATCCTCTCATTTTTCTCAATTCTAGACAAAAACAACTTCATTAAGGTATGATTTTAGTTTATTTCTCCCTTTTTGAGTTTTTTTCCATGTAATTGTGCTATATATATGTAGATCTACTATTTTTCAACACAAATTTGTAAATCTGTTTTTCATCACCAAATTGTTGAATCTAGGCCAATGAAATGTTGAATCTAGGCCATAAAGGGAAACCACCGGTTAGTTGTTACTGGTAACCGTCGGTTACTGGATGTCCGGTACCGGCGGTAGCTTGTACTGGTGACCGGCCTTTGCTGTTTTGCGTTTTTCGGCGGTTTGTAGCGTCGAATAACCGGCGGTTCAGATCTGTTATTAACCGGCGGAGTAGATCTGTTCTTATTTTGTTGTAAATGTTGTTTATATGTTGATACGTTGTTAATATGTTGTTGTTTATATACATGTTGTTGTATGTTGTTAATATGTTTGCAATATGTTGTTAATACGTAGTTCTTTATATACATGTTGTTGTATTTTTATATAATTTTTTGCTTTTTCATAATTAATTTTTAGATATATATTAAATTTGTATAGATATGTTGTTGATATGATGTTTGTATAGATATGTTGTTAATATGTTGTTGATATGTTGTTGTTTATATACATGTTGTTAATATGTTTGCAATATGTTGTTAATATGTAGTTCTTTATATACATGTTGTTGTATTTTTATATAATTTTTTGCTTTTTCATAAAATAATTTTTAGATATATATTAAATTTGTATAGATATGTTATTAATATGTTGTTGATATGATGTTTGTATAGATATGTTGTTAATATGTTGTTGATATGTTGTTTATAGAAATTTTGTTTTGAAATTAATGTATGTAATATGTTGTTGATATGTTGTTTATATACATGTTGAGAATGACCCTAATTTGTATATATGTTGTGTTAGATGACGGAACCTTCATCAATCGGCAAGACCCCTATAGTTGATCGAGAATCACGTGAGGTGCGTGTTGTCTTGCGAGACCACAAGAAGAAAAAACAGGCCGCAGGAATACCTATCCACGATCCGAGAAAGAGGAAGGGTAACACCTCTATGCCCGATTCATCGGACGAGGAGGCTATGGATATTGTAGGTGCTACACCTCCACAGTACTACCAGTCTCCTCCTGGCCAGTACTTCCCGACTCCCCCACCGCTTACACAACATTACCAGTCTCCTCCGGGTCAGTATTACCCGACTCCACCGCCTGGACATCATTACCAGTCTCCTCCAGGCCACTTTTACCCCCCCCCCCCCTTCCACAGTAGTACCCGCCTCCTCCACAGTACTACCCGCCCCCTCCACAGTACTATCCGAGTCAATCATCTTAATCCTTCTCCCATTTTCCAGCATCAAATCCCTTACCCTCCAAATCCCATGTATTCATCTCCCAATCTACATTTTGTCTCACAGTCTAGCGATCATTATTCAGTGCCTTTTGACTTACTCAACGTAACAAGCACATCTCCAGTATTCGTATTACAGAGGTAAGACAAATGATAACTTTTATATCATGACGTAAATGTATTCAAAATTACTCACTTGTGCATTTTACTATTTCTGAATGAGGACAGGTTGATCCAGAAGATCATGCTGAGAGGGAGGAGGAGAGGGTACATGGAAGTGAAGAAGAAGAAAGGGAGGCGGAGAGGCCGGATGAAAGGGAGGAACCACCGGTTGAGGAGAGAGCAGAGGAGGATACTAGGGAAGCTTCTTCGTCTCGGACGCGACCAAGAAGATCAAATGAAATATATCCCTAAGTTATTACAAGGGGTGGACGGAGGACCCATGAACCCGGAATTGCTAATAGGGTTTGAGAATCATGTAGCTTACGACATATATCGTAACAAGGTAATTTTCTAAATTCTTCTATTGTCATTGAATTTATATAAGTTAATTTTTCTATAATTATGTGTAATTTTAAATTGTAGGAGAGACAGACTATGACTTTTGAACGTCGAAATCACATGCTCCTGAAATAGAAATTGTCGAAGAAGAAATCGTGGGGGGAGGGGGGGGGGTTATTTGTCTACGGGTCTTGTTTTGGACACATACCGGATTTGATGTATACAGATATCAACATAAAGTTGATAGAGGCGTTCATCGAACGTTAGAGGCGGAGACGAGCTCGTTCCACTTGCCATTTGGAGAGATGGCGGTCACTCTCCATGACGTTCATCTCAATCTGGATGTGCCCATATTTGGTGATAGCATGGCATTCAACTCAGAACTCAAGCTTTCAGGGACCTACAAGGCTAGGCACGATTACCTGGTACTACAGGCTTTAGAGTACTTTAATATAGATCCAGAGCTTGCACCGTCGGGGATGATTCGGTCCGATAATTTTGTCGACATGATGAAGGACGTGTCGAAGGTGCATAAGTGGACTTCAACCGATAGGGCAACGGCGTATTTGATTTTCTTGATGTCGACGGCGATATTTCCTGACAAGTCATCAAAGAAGATCGATCTCAAGTATTTCGAGTACATCAACTCTCTCGAAAAGGTTGACAAATTAGCTCGGGGGACAAGCATCCTATGCCACTTGTACCGGTCCTTGGGCGATTGTACACGGACCGGGTGTCGACAAGTATCGATGTGCTATACTCTTCTACAGGTAAACTCTATTTCAAAACATTGTGTGCATTTCACAAATGCTTATGACCATGTATGAATTTTCAATTATTTTTGACCATAATAACAGGCTTGGATATATCAGTACTTTCCACAATTCATGCCTCTTCAATCACCCGGATGGAGCCAGGATGCTCCAAAGCCATGGGCATCTAAATGGTACTATCCTGAGAGACCGTCAGTAGTAGGGGGGTATCGAGCAATCCTCGACAGGATGACCGCTCGTGATGTAAGTACATTCTTACCCTACAATTATTACCTTATTAATCACACTTAATGCTAAATTAATTCAATTTGTATGTTATGCGTAGGTTGATTGGATGTCACACGGTCATCTTGACTTCAATAACACGGCATTACGTCCCTCTCTATTCCATGGGGTCCTGACATTGTTGCACCACACAGAGCCGTATATGCCAGACCGGGTGGCGCGTCAATTTGGGCGTACGCAATGGATCCCAAAGCCGGTGATTGATCCTATTAGAGCTCATAGACTACCCAAGACATTGGCATACAAGATGGACTATGACCAAGGGTATTGGATATGGAGTTCTCAAGGATGGCATACCTTATCCATCGAGGAATTAGGTGCTGCCGCTAATGTGCCATGGCAGTCCGAGGAGCCTTACATGTCTTGGTTCTTACAAAAAAGACGCACCCTTACATTACTTCTCCCGATGTGAGATCATACCAGGTAATAATATGAATTTTCACTCTCAAATTACGATTTTTAATTTTTATTTACTCTACTACATCCTATATTTTATACTTGTCAAGCAGAGTGCCAGCCGAGTACACGAGTACCTTCTACCATTTTACGATGATCAACCACCATATGAGCGGGTAGATGAGGTATATGAGGCAGTAAGGAAGTCAGTTGATGAGTTTCGCCCTTTCTATAACCGGTCAAACCATTGATGAGCATGAAGTTCTTTTGTATATGTTTATGTTTTGAATTTTGGTTTATGTTTTGGATTTGGTGTAGGTTTTGGCTGTTGTTGACAATAAGTGTTGTATTTGCTCGTTTTAGTTATATGTATTGTTTCTTTATTTTAACTATGATATATTCATTTCACAAACCTCATACAACAACATCCACCTTAATGAATTGAAAAATGTTTATAGGCTTGTAAAACATACTATATTTTGTCCAAATGAAATAATTACTTATCTTAATATACAAGCTTGTAAAACATATCATTTTTTGTCAGAATATAATTAAAGGGACTACATATGTGTTATATTTTGTAAAAAACTAATCAACAGTGATTTATTGTATGCCAATTGGCATTTACACTAAACCAAGAGTTTATAACAGTGACTAACCGGCGGTTACTGGCGTCGAATAACCCGCGGTTTGCTCCAGATAAGTATTGGCGGTTGGTGCTCGCTACAAACCGGCGGTTTATAAATACGAGGAACCGCCGGTTCCTACCTCGTACTAACCGGCCGTTCCTGCGCTGCGTTAGAAAGAACAAAAAATGCGTCAAAAAGAATTGCCGTACAAAAAAATGGGAGCATAATACTCTATCCGATCGAAATTATAAGGAACTTTAGAAATTTTCACAAAAAATAAGGAGCAGGTCTATTTATTTTTTTAAAAAATAAATATTATACATTATTATATTTTATGTGTTTGTATTGATAGGTTGATTTATTTTATTCATTACTAAATTACTTTTTTTTAATTATTATTTTCAATGAATTTTTTATAAAAAGAAGAAAAATAAGTGTAAAACACCTTTTATTATTAATTAAATTGAAGGCTAAAACTCTTTATATTTCTGATTAGATGGAATGCTATACTTATACATAATTTTTAGTTTAATGCAATCATATTTTATTCGAACAAATCTTAAACTGACTTTTAAACAACTTTTCGTAGGGATTTTACATCCATATAGAGGGTAAACAACAGTCTATGGCCCTCTAGTATTGTAAATGGACATTAATCAGAGTTTTATCTTTTATTTTGCTCCAACCCTATACAGTTTCTTTACTCTAATTTTTCGATTGAAAAAAGGACTTATGCAAGAGAAAAAGACCTTTTCTCTTTATTTTCTCTCCACTTCTTTGGATGGATCTGCTCTAAAACTTTCCTTATTATTATGGTGAATAACGTCAAAACAACCAGGTTATATGACTCTGTAAATAATGCACTCACTTGTTTGTATTGTCCTAATTTTTTCAATATCAATAAAAGTGGAAAATCGGTAACATCCTTTACTAACATGAAGAAATTAACTGATTACGTTAACTCAGTTTTTTCAACTTATGTCCAATTTTTTAATTTCATAAAATAAAGAGGTTTTTCAGTAAACCACCCGTTATATAGCAGTTTTTGCAGTAAATCACTCCTTATAGTTGACTTTTCAAAAAACCATCCAAACGTTACGTTTTTATTACAAATCACCACCCATGTCCACAATCCGTCAGGTTAGACATTAAATGGTGTGCTTTACCATTTTACCCCTCGAAACTTTCAAAAATTTACGTGAATTACCAAGTTTGTTATCGGTTCCACAGGAAGGAGGAGAAATTTGGGGGTTTAGGGCGATTTACAGCTAGGAAAATCTGGAGGGCGACTTCTCATCTGTGGTAAAGCTACATATATCCTTTCAAGGGAGACTCAGATATGTCCAAGCGAGTCTCTAAAGCTTCCAAGCGAGTCTTAATCTATCTCTCTGAGACATATTCTTGTACTCTCAAAAGAGCAAAACAACAACATTGTAATAACCCTCTATTTCCGAAGGTTATTTTGGCACTTTGATATTCATTTGATTTTATGAATGTTATCTTTTGAATAATTTAGCAGATTATGCGTAGACGAATAAATTATTATTTAATTCGTCATATTCTCATCGTTAGTACGAGTACCTAGAACTCTTTATCTATAAATAAATACGCTTTGAAGTATTTATTTAACTTTCCGGAAAATTAAATTCTTCCTTTTGTATTTCTAAAGGATTATGGACGAGATTCATAATTTTCAGAATTAGTTAGACTACTGTGAAGAAGCCAATATAAATAATTTATTATTTATATTATTCTTTTTAAGGTTTCCATAAATTTAATTAGATTAAATCTTTTAATTAAGTGATTTCCTTAATTAAAATTAGGGTTTGGAGGTATCTATCCTACCCCTATATAAACCCACCTCCGTTCCACATATTTTATATCACTTTCACTCTGTTCAAACGACCGCTTAGTTGTTTGTATCCTTCGTTCCTCTGTATTTCTTCCCTTCATTACTCTGTTTCGGTCGTCGCTTGCCAACCACCGCACCACCTCCTTCCTCCCTCCTCCGGTGAAGCTTGGTTCTTCTCCGTCGACGTCGACCGGGGAGCAACCACCGCCCCTCCTTCCCCCTCTGTTTTCCCGGTGCCGCTCCGCCTACCGTCGTACTCGTCGTCGACGTCGATCCGCCCGTTCGTTTCCGCCGTCGCACCACCAGCCTTGCAGTGAAGCCACGCCGCCGTCGTTCTTCCTCCACCGATAAGGGTGCAGTTTGGGTCGTCGTCCTTCATGTTCATTTTGGTTGAGACCCATGTTTCCTTATATATGCATAGTTCATACAGAGAGTATATACATGTACATTGCTTAATCATATGTGTATTGCTTAATCATGTTTATTGATTCGTTCACATTAAGGCGTATACATAGTTATATACCTGTATAGTTCTTAATCATCTTATTAATCACTATTAATAGATAATATATATATTTACGAAAGAGTGTATAGTATATATTATATGAGGTGAGTTCCGGTGAAAACAACCAATATGGTGTGAAGTGCGAAACATGTTGAGCCATTAGATTAGAAAATGGAGGACTGAGATTAAAAGATGGGTTTTTTAATGAATCCACGCGGTGGCATTTTTTGTAATTAATGGTGAACTGTTACTTTTTTTTTTTACGTTTTCTGGGTGATTTTTTTATCCCTTTAGATGTGAACATTAGCATGTTATATGTGAACATTAGTGTACCCGAGAAAGTTCGCACTTCACGCCATAAGGAATGTTTTCACCGGATCCTTATTCTATATTATATAGTGTTTAATAACATACTTAGAGATTACCATCTAGTTAATCTGATACAAACTTACTAGAAAATTCGTATCGTAATAATTTATTAATGGTAATTTATTGATTTTTCTTCGGTATCGCGCTGGATCGAAATTCTTAAAGATCGAGTTCGTTGACAAGGCTCCAAACTCCATCTTAGATCTCGATCAATTCCCATAATTAAGGAAAGTGGCGGTTCGCTCTTGCTTATCTATTTATTTTTATTCCATATTTGTCTTAATTAACAATGAATCGGTTGTTATATTAAGTTGGGATAAAATATTATTCTCTTGTGTGTTGGGAACTTTAATAACCTAAAATAAATGTTATTTAGGTTGTATGCATATAGTGGATATACTATATATATGATGATATTTATATTATTATCTTAGGGTGATAGATGGACTTGTTGTGGATTGTTGTGGATATATATACTATATAGTTAGAACGAGTATTCGTAGGAACACTATGTACCTCGCGAGGTCTAGTGGTTTCTTTATAACTGGTATTAGGAGGATTTTGCCCTAATAGCCTTTTTGGTCATGATCATACCCTTATCCTTATATGAGGGTGGTGCACACAGCTGGTGCCGATTATCGGGATTATTCCCTTATTCTCATTGCGAGACATCATTAAAAGCTTCAACGTAAATCATTTTGGAAGTACGAAAGATAAGCACTTTTGTGCATAATTAACGTGTTCCGGACAATTAGTACAACTTGAAAAATTGTCTGGCCTCCCGGTTAAGTAAGTCATTTTCCGATCTGAATTCGCACAACACGTATGCGGTGAGGTTGGTCGTTGGCCCAATTATTCATGGGGGGTGATTTCAAAACCTATTGTTTGAATTACAAAAAAAATGTTCCCACACAGTTATAATATTAATATTATATTAATATCTTCCCATAAGACTCAACTTTTTGGAGTCTTCTCTTGTTATATATACACACATATATATATTATTATATCTCTTCCTTATTCCGTGGAAGTGTCGGAGTTGCCTCGGTTATCGGCTTTTTATTCGAGAAACCATTAGGTTTAACTAGATACAACTGCATAGAGCATCACATAAATCCCACTGCATAGTCTCTCGACTAACCAACCACTATTTTTTTCTCTTATGGTTGGCTGGTGTCATCCGTCTCTTTACGGCGCATCAGGTGGTAGCTTCAAGGATTGAAGACTTCGGGCGCAGGGCAGTTGAAGATTATTTGTTTTGTTTTGTTTTGTTTACAGTTTCAACAAGGTTACGATCTGTTTATGATTAAGTCTTTTGCTATATTATTATTTTGGGATTTGGTTTTGCATTGTAAGACAATTATTTATTATTAATATATTGAGTATTTGTTTTTACATTTAATGTTCTAAGCCTTGGTAACTTCGGGTCGATGATTCGGGGTTACTGGCGGTAATATTCCTAAGGTAATTTGGGGGTGTTACAAACATATCTCTCTAAGGCACTTTGCATGGATATCTTTCTAAGCCTTAGGCTTCAACCTGGTTTTCTATCTCTTCATTAGCTGAAGCAAGATATGCGTTATAAGTTTCTCCCATACTTTGACTATGAATTAGCAGTTTAATCTACATTGAGAACTTTAGTTTGAGTGTGCTTCTTGCTTGCTTGCTATTCATGCATCATCTATTTCAAAAGCCAATCTAGCTACGGTAATATATTGCATTAAAGCTATTGCTTATAGTCATGACCCATTGCATGCTCTTCTTGTGCCACAAATAAAGAATGGTGATCGTCTTCTTATCATATTACAAGCCTAAAGAAATGATCCATTCCTACGGTGTCCCTTGCCTGAATTAATTGTAACGCTTCCTAAGTCCCCTGATAAACTCTACAAATAGGAAGTATTCATTTTTGTGTCAAAAACCAGCTAACCCTCTATATGCACAAACTATATACTTTTATACCCTTCATGTGAAATGTGCATTTCCTGTTAATCTTGCATACTTAATTGGTTATAATTGGGACATATATCACATGCTTTACACTCCTAGCATGATCAAGCGCTTATGTGAGAGTAGTTGAGAAGGTAGTCTGTGTTGTTTTGGGGTTAAGCTACTTCAGAGGTTTGCTTAATGGTGAAGTTTGCTTAAGACAAAAGATTATTTGTGCGGCTCGAGAAATTGAAGGTCTAAACATGTAGCTCTGTGATCTAGGCTAAATAGATTCGGAAAAGCTACGTGGCTCAGTGATCTAACTCTAATTAGATCCAACAAAGCCACACCTAGCCGTTACATCGCATCACTACTAGCCGTTACAGTGCAATATTTGCAGCACCACTTGTAGTTGTTAAAGCAAATCTTCAGAAAAAGGGTTTGTAAATCTAGCCGTTGCAGCGCTTTAACGTCATAGCCATTACAGAGATTTGCAGAGCTAGCCGCTGAGAGATTATAGCCGTTGGTTTAGCTGTGGAAACTTACAGAGAAAGATTAAGCTACACTATAAATACATGGGTATGCATTAGCTTCAGATCTTTACCGTGTCTACTTTACATCTCCCTCTATATATTTTCCAGAAACTCCGCTATTACCTTCACCACACTCGCTCTCAAATAATTCCTTAATTTCCAAACCCTAAAATCACATAGCACCTCAAAACCTAAAATGGCCAACAAAACCCCTATTCGCATTCCAACCAAGGAAGAGCTCTTTGAAGAGTTTTGTGCATCTCGTGAGTCAGATCTTCAAAACTTGCGCAATAGAGGCTCGAAAGGCTTGCAGCTCAGAAAGCCATTCCTCCGCCAACACCTCCGACTCCGATGACGGGTTTCCACGTCGTCAAGAACACCTGACACTCCGGCGTATCCTAAAGTCAGTGTTACTGACCTCGTCATGGTTCAAATTGTCGAGGAAGGTAAAGAGGCAGTCTCTGTTGAGGATCTAGTCGCCACTTCGGTCTCTAAAGTGCTTACAAATCTCGCTACTGTCAAAACAGAGCTACTTATGACACCAACAAAGTCTTCTTCAGGTGAGCATATCCAGCTTACTTCTCCCCCTCACTCTAACATTTTATCTGATTCATTCGCCGACGAAGCGGATGAAGTGTTTGCCCTAGTTCAGCATCAACTTATCAAGGAAGCTAAGAGCGCATCCAAAGCTGCGGGCAAACACAAGTTGATAGAGGAGGAGGACCTGCTTTCAGAAGAAGAAGAAGGTGATGAGACTGATGCACCGATAACGGTGGTAGTGAAGACAGAGAAACCGCCCAGATCATGTTTTCGCACATGGCAGTTAGTTGTGCTCACCATGGCTCACCTCTCCATTTCCCTCATATTATTGCTCGTATGCTGAAAGCCGAGGGATTGTACAAGCCTACTCACGAAACTTCATTTGATGATGTGCTGACTATCGGGAAAGTTTCTGAGCTAGTTGTTAAGCCAGTTCATGCGAAGGTCTCTACACCAGCTGCCAACTCATCTCGTTCACAGTCCAAGGAAGTGCGTTTACCATCTGCTAGTGAGTCTCTTGACTCAGAGCGAATCATTTTTGCTTTACAGACTCAGTGTTCCACTTTAGAGAAGAAATTTTCAGAGATAACTACACAGCTAGAGCTCATGACAGCTCGTCAAGATGAGGTGATTGTGATTATGCGCAGTTTAGTTTCTCTCACTCGACAAGCGTGATGTCTAGGGTTTTAAGCGTGTGTGGTTGTGTGCTTTTTGTTTCCCTTGTTGTTGCCAAGTTTAACTAATAATCGTTAGGACTTCTGATACTAAAAAGTGTAAGGTTTTATGCTATATAAAGTATGCTTTTGGTTTCTATAATCATGTGCTTTATGCTTGGTTACACTTTGGCTAGTCTTGTGCTTATTGACTTTCTATGCTTGATTATTGAGTTAGCATGATAGCACTTTACACTTTAATTCCCTTTGCATGAGTTATACTTTCATTTTTCGATGATGGAAAAAGGGGAAAGTAAACATTTACATACCTTATTCAACTAAGAGGGAAGATTTTAGACCGGCTTGGTCTAAGGGGAACAAAGGTACACTCACTAAGTGTTTTTAGCGAGATATTGAGCTTATTTGTTATATCTTAAAGTACTTGATTAAGCTTCATTACATATCTATGGCTTAACTGAGTATGCTTTGAAGTTTATGAGCTTAATTGTTTAAGGGTTTGTCATCATAAAAAAGGAGAAAATTGTTGGTTTGAGCTAGGGTGTGTAACTAGCTAGCTCAAACGTTCCGCTTGTTTTTATGATAAAAAACCTAAGTATTTGATGTCAATTGTGTGTTCTAAGCTAATCAGGTATAGCTCGAGGAGTTTTGAGAGTAGCTTTGACACAAGCGGGCCAGCTGAGTCCACGAGGAAACTAGCTTAAGGTCTAGCGGGGAAAGTTGAATCTCGCCAAGACAGAATAAGACTTGCAAAGATGAAATAAGAAGTCGGAAGGACTAGCTTTAAGCGAGCGAGAGTTGCTGTAAAGCTAGTGGATTGGGCTTCAGAGAAAAGAGAGAAGATACAAATAATAGAGTGTACAACGAGAGTCTACATGTGGTATCCTGCACAAGTGTATAAAATATTTGGTCAAGTGAAGGGAAGACTGTCGTAGCTACAACTTAAGGGAAATGGAAACAACAAGGAGTTTGCTAGGATTTCTACTTTTGGTTAGTGGATGAAAGAGGATCGCCAAGCTGGACAAATCAGAAGACGCGCTGAAGGTGAAGATTGCCAACGTGGATGAGTTGAGAAGATCAAGCGAAGGAGGCCGTTGATGCATTTCTAGGAGCAAAATGATCACACGGATGGCTGAGGTGGTATTCTACATTGCTGCAAGATATAGAATTTCTAGCTTCAAGATAGTGAGTTAGAATTACTATATAAGGTGTGCATAGGAGTGATGTTAGGCACGAGTTCAACGAATTTATTGAGAGCTTCACGAGCTTAGAGAGCAAAGAGATTAAGTCAGAGAGAAGGCTAGAGAGAAAGCTATATTGTGCTTAAGTCGTTGTGAATAGAGCTAGTGTCTAAATCACTTAGGAGCTTGATAGAGAGATATTACTTGTATGAGCTGAACACAACTTGTATTGTGACTTTGAGCTAGGAGTAGCTTAAGTGTGTAATTGCTCTTGATTAATATAAGTTTAGTGGTGAGTATTATCCCGAGCTTGATAGAAGCTTAGGGTTCTCAACTTGGAAAAATCTTTGCATGAGACGAGCTTCTTAAATCATTTCACTAAGCTTAAAATTGTAGCTAATCTCTATTCCGCACTACTAACTCTTTAGATTAGTAGCTATTAGAGCTCATCTTTGAGATTAGACTGAGTTACTTGTGTTTTCATTGTTTACATCTTAAAACACTTTAAGTGAGCCGATGAAACTCGATCCTACAAGGCCGCTAATAGATGAGAAGTTTTCAAGAAAATCTTTGATAAGTTAATATTATTGATGGATGCATCAACGAAGATGATCATGTCATCAACAAAGCTAACGAACGAGATGATGTTTCCGTGTCTGATAAGTTGTATTCCGACGTGGCGGTCTGGTTTCGAATGTTCACAAATGAGGGATCGAGCAAAATATTTCATTGTGATAATGAATAGAAAGGGAGCAATATGGTCTCCTTGACGAATGCCACACGTAGGGGCGAATTCTGGGCCAGTCTGATTATTTGTGAGACTTGAGAGTTTCGTAGTGGTAATACATTGCTCAACCAAGGAAATCCAGTTATCAGAGAAACCAAAGGCCTTTTTAATGGAGAAGAGAAAATTCCAGTCTAATTTATCGTATGCTTTTTCCATATCTATTTTAACAGCCATCCATTTAGTGGATTTACTTCTATTATTATGAAAGGAATGAAAAATTTCATGCGCGGCTAATATGTTATCATGGAGGAGCCTACCTTTAACAAAAACACTTTGAAATTTAGAAATAAGTTTAGGCAGAAGTGGTTTGAGTCTATTAAGTAAAATTTTAGACATGATTTTATAGGAAGAGTTACAAAGACTTATATCTAAAATGATTAATTTTAATAGGCATGTCAGTTTTAGGTATGAGAGCTAAAAAAGGCATGATTCCAATGAGAATGCATATGTTTATCGTGAAAAAAAATCCTTAATGACATTACTTAAGGAGGGTTGAATATTCCAGAAGGACTTGTAAAAATCAATAGAGACCCCGTCATGACCAAATGTTTTGTCTGGTGGTTGGTCAAAGATAGCTTGTTTAATTTCATTATTCGACGCGGGTTTGGTCAGTATAAAATTTTCTTCCGAGGAGATTAAATTTGGAATAATATTACAGTTATTCTCGTTAAAGGGTTGAGATTTTGTTTTTCAAAGCGAATCGAGAGTTCATAGGTTATTCTGTTGGAAATATTGTTTTGACTTGTAAGGATGCTACAGTGAGGATTAAAATGTAAGAATTGGTTTACGAAAGGATTTCATCTTGGCTATAGAGCGAAGATAACTAGTGAATAAGTCAAAGTTGTTGATGTGGTTGATCTTTGCTCTGGTTTTTCAGAACTTAGTTTGTAAGGAGAGAGGGTTAGAGCATTTTATAGAATGATTAGTTATTTGATTAATAATATTAGGATTGTTGTGATTATGTAAAAGACGGAGATAGAGT
>NW_027367085.1:0-62173 GCF_046119375.1 Phyllobates terribilis | reverse complement strand
GGATTAGCAGGAAAAAGCAAAAAATTTCAGAATTGCACCTTGCAATGTGGAGATATTACTGTTTGTGCATTTACAATATTCATTGATTTTTGCCATTGAAAAACATGTTTTTCATATACCAGAAATGTTTGAAGCTACTGACTGAATGAAAGGAGCTGGCATCTCACTCTCTTTGAATCTTCTTTATCATGCTAGGATTAACAGGAAAAAGCTAAAAATTTCAGAATTGCACCTCGCAATGTGGAGATATTACTGTTTGTGCATTTACAATATTCATTGATTTTTACCATTGAAAAACGTTTTTCATATACCAGAAATGTTTGAAGCTACTGACTGAATGAAAGGAGCTGGCATCTCACTCTCTTTGAATCTTCTTTATCATGCTAGGATTAACAGGAAAAAGCAAAAAATTTCAGAATTGCACCTTGCAATTTGGAGATATTACTGTTTGTGCATTTACAATATTCATTGATTTTTGCCATTGAAAAACATGTTTTTCATATACCAGAAATGTTTGAAGCTACTGATTGAATGAAAGGAGCTGGCATCTCACTCTCTTTGAATCTTCTTTATCATGCTAGGATTAACAGGAAAAAGCTAAAAATTTCAGAATTGCACCGTGCAATGTGGAGATATTACTGTTTGTGCATTTACAATATTCATTGATTTTTGCCATTGAAAAACATGTTTTTCATATACCAGAAATGTTTGAAGCTACTGACTGAATGAAAGGAGCGGGCATCTCACTCTCTTTGAATCTTCTTTATCATGCTAGGATTAGCAGGAAAAAGCAAAAAATTTCAGAATTGCACCTTGCAATGTGGAGATATTACTGTTTGTGCATTTACAATATTCATTGATTTTTGCCATTGAAAAACATGTTTTTCATATACCAGAAATGTTTGAAGCTACTGACTGAATGAAAGGAGCTGGCATCTCACTCTCTTTGAATCTTCTTTATCATGCTAGGATTAACAGGAAAAAGCAAAAAATTTCAGAATTGCACCTTGCAATGCGGAGATATTACTGTTTGTGCATTTACAATATTCATTGATTTTTGCCATTGAAAAACATGTTTTTCATATACCAGAAATGTTTGAAGCTACTGACAATGAAAGGAGCTGGCATCTCACTCTCTTTGAATCTTCTTTATCATGCTAGGATTAACAGGAAAAAGCAAAAAATTTCAGAATTGCACCTTGCAATGTGGAGATATTACTGTTTGTGCATTTACAATATTCATTGATTTTTACCATTGAAAAACATGTTTTTCATATACCAGAAATGTTTGAAGCTACTGACTGAATGAAAGGAGCTGGCATCTCACTCTCTTTGAATCTTCTTTATCATGCTAGGATTAACAGGAAAAAGCTAAAAATTTCAGAATTGCACCGTGCAATGTGGAGATATTACTGTTTGTGCATTTACAATATTCATTGATTTTTGCCATTGAAAAACATGTTTTTCATATACCAGAAATGTTTGAAGCTACTGACTGAATGAAAGGAGCTGGCATCTCACTCTCTTTGAATCTTCTTTATCATGCTAGGATTAGCAGGAAAAAGCAAAAAATTTCAGAATTGCACCGTGCAATGTGGAGATATTACTGTTTGTGCATTTACAATATTCATTGATTTTTGCCATTGAAAAACATGTTTTTCATATACCAGAAATGTTTGAAGCTACTGACTGAATGAAAGGAGCTGGCATCTCACTCTCTTTGAATCTTCTTTATCATGCTAGGATTAGCAGGAAAAAGCAAAAAATTTCAGAATTGCACCTTGCAATGTGGAGATATTACTGTTTGTGCATTTACAATATTCATTGATTTTTGCCATTGAAAAACATGTTTTTCATATACCAGAAATGTTTGAAGCTACTGACTGAATGAAAGGAGCTGGCATCTCACTCTCTTTGAATCTTCTTTATCATGCTAGGATTAACAGGAAAAAGCAAAAAATTTCAGAATTGCACCTTGCAATGTGGAGATATTACTGTTTGTGCATTTACAATATTCATTGATTTTTGCCATTGAAAAACATGTTTTTCATATACCAGAAATGTTTGAAGCTACTGACTGAATGAAAGGAGCTGGCATCTCACTCTCTTTGAATCTTCTTTATCATGCTAGGATTAACAGGAAAAAGCAAAAAATTTCAGAATTGCACCTTGCAATGTGGAGATATTACTGTTTGTGCATTTACAATATTCATTGATTTTTGCCATTGAAAAACATGTTTTTCATATACCAGAAATGTTTGAAGCTACTGACTGAATGAAAGGAGCTGGCATCTCACTCTCTTTGAATCTTCTTTATCATGCTAGGATTAGCAGGAAAAAGCAAAAAATTTCAGAATTGCACCTTGCAATGTGGAGATATTACTGTTTGTGCATTTACAATATTCATTGATTTTTGCCATTGAAAAACATGTTTTTCATATACCAGAAATGTTTGAAGCTACTGACTGAATGAAAGGAGCTGGCATCTCACTCTCTTTGAATCTTCTTTATCATGCTAGGATTAACAGGAAAAAGCTAAAAATTTCAGAATTGCACCGTGCAATGTGGAGATATTACTGTTTGTGCATTTACAATATTCATTGATTTTTGCCATTGAAAAACATGTTTTTCATATACCAGAAATGTTTGAAGCTACTGACTGAATGAAAGGAGCTGGCATCTCACTCTCTTTGAATATTCTTTATAATGCTAGGATTAGCAGGAAAAAGCAAAAAATTTCAGAATTGCACCTTGCAATGTGGAGATATTACTGTTTGTGCATTTACAATATTCATTGATTTTTGCCATTGAAAAACATGTTTTTCATATACCAGAAATGTTTGAAGCTACTGACTGAATGAAAGGAGCTGGCATCTCACTCTCTTTGAATCTTCTTTATCATGCTAGGATTAACAGGAAAAAGCAAAAAATTTCAGAATTGCACCTTGCAATGTGGAGATATTACTGTTTGTGCATTTACAATATTCATTGATTTTTGCCATTGAAAAACATGTTTTTCATATACCAGAAATGTTTGAAGCTACTGACTGAATGAAAGGAGCTGGCATCTCACTCTCTTTGAATCTTCTTTATCATGCTAGGATTAACAGGAAAAAGCTAAAAATTTCAGAATTGCACCGTGCAATGTGGAGATATTACTGTTTGTGCATTTACAATATTCATTGATTTTTGCCATTGAAAAACATGTTTTTCATATACCAGAAATGTTTGAAGCTACTGACTGAATGAAAGGAGCTGGCATCTCACTCTCTTTGAATCTTCTTTATCATGCTAGGATTAGCAGGAAAAAGCAAAAAATTTCAGAATTGCACCTTGCAATGTGGAGATATTACTGTTTGTGCATTTACAATATTCATTGATTTTTGCCATTGAAAAACATGTTTTTCATATACCAGAAATGTTTGAAGCTACTGACTGAATGAAAGGAGCTGGCATCTCACTCTCTTTGAATCTTCTTTATCATGCTAGGATTAACAGGAAAAAGCTAAAAATTTCAGAATTGCACCTCGCAATGTGGAGATATTACTGTTTGTGCATTTACAATATTCATTGATTTTTACCATTGAAAAACGTTTTTCATATACCAGAAATGTTTGAAGCTACTGACTGAATGAAAGGAGCTGGCATCTCACTCTCTTTGAATCTTCTTTATCATGCTAGGATTAACAGGAAAAAGCAAAAAATTTCAGAATTGCACCTTGCAATTTGGAGATATTACTGTTTGTGCATTTACAATATTCATTGATTTTTGCCATTGAAAAACATGTTTTTCATATACCAGAAATGTTTGAAGCTACTGATTGAATGAAAGGAGCTGGCATCTCACTCTCTTTGAATCTTCTTTATCATGCTAGGATTAACAGGAAAAAGCTAAAAATTTCAGAATTGCACCGTGCAATGTGGAGATATTACTGTTTGTGCATTTACAATATTCATTGATTTTTGCCATTGAAAAACATGTTTTTCATATACCAGAAATGTTTGAAGCTACTGACTGAATGAAAGGAGCGGGCATCTCACTCTCTTTGAATCTTCTTTATCATGCTAGGATTAGCAGGAAAAAGCAAAAAATTTCAGAATTGCACCTTGCAATGTGGAGATATTACTGTTTGTGCATTTACAATATTCATTGATTTTTGCCATTGAAAAACATGTTTTTCATATACCAGAAATGTTTGAAGCTACTGACTGAATGAAAGGAGCTGGCATCTCACTCTCTTTGAATCTTCTTTATCATGCTAGGATTAACAGGAAAAAGCAAAAAATTTCAGAATTGCACCTTGCAATGCGGAGATATTACTGTTTGTGCATTTACAATATTCATTGATTTTTGCCATTGAAAAACATGTTTTTCATATACCAGAAATGTTTGAAGCTACTGACTGAATGAAAGGAGCTGGCATCTCACTCTCTTTGAATCTTCTTTATCATGCTAGGATTAACAGGAAAAAGCAAAAAATTTCAGAATTGCACCTTGCAATGTGGAGATATTACTGTTTGTGCATTTACAATATTCATTGATTTTTACCATTGAAAAACATGTTTTTCATATACCAGAAATGTTTGAAGCTACTGACTGAATGAAAGGAGCTGGCATCTCACTCTCTTTGAATCTTCTTTATCATGCTAGGATTAACAGGAAAAAGCTAAAAATTTCAGAATTGCACCGTGCAATGTGGAGATATTACTGTTTGTGCATTTACAATATTCATTGATTTTTGCCATTGAAAAACATGTTTTTCATATACCAGAAATGTTTGAAGCTACTGACTGAATGAAAGGAGCTGGCATCTCACTCTCTTTGAATCTTCTTTATAATGCTAGGATTAGCAGGAAAAAGCAAAAAATTTCAGAATTGCACCTTGCAATGTGGAGATATTACTGTTTGTGCATTTACAATATTCATTGATTTTTGCCATTGAAAAACATGTTTTTCATATACCAGAAATGTTTGAAGCTACTGACTGAATGAAAGGAGCTGGCATCTCACTCTCTTTGAATCTTCTTTATCATGCTAGGATTAACAGGAAAAAGCAAAAAATTTCAGAATTGCACCTTGCAATGTGGAGATATTTCTGTTTGTGCATTTACAATATTCATTGATTTTTGCCATTGAAAAACATGTTTTTCATATACCAGAAATGTTGGAAGCTACTGACTGAATGAAAGGAGCTGGCATCTCACTCTCTTTGAATCTTCTTTATCATGCTAGGATTAACAGGAAAAAGCTAAAAATTTCAGAATTGCACCGTGCAATGTGGAGATATTACTGTTTGTGCATTTACAATATTCATTGATTTTTGCCATTGAAAAACATGTTTTTCATATACCAGAAATGTTTGAAGCTACTGACTGAATGAAAGGAGCTGGCATCTCACTCTCTTTGAATCTTCTTTATCATGCTAGGATTAGCAGGAAAAAGCAAAAAATTTCAGAATTGCACCTTGCAATGTGGAGATATTACTGTTTGTGCATTTACAATATTCATTGATTTTTGCCATTGAAAAACATGTTTTTCATATACCAGAAATGTTTGAAGCTACTGACTGAATGAAAGGAGCTGGCATCTCACTCTCTTTGAATCTTCTTTATCATGCTAGGATTAACAGGAAAAAGCTAAAAATTTCAGAATTGCACCGTGCAATGTGGAGATATTACTGTTTGTGCATTTACAATATTCATTGATTTTTGCCATTGAAAAACATGTTTTTCATATACCAGAAATGTTTGAAGCTACTGACTGAATGAAAGGAGCTGGCATCTCACTCTCTTTGAATCTTCTTTATCATGCTAGGATTAGCAGGAAAAAGCAAAAAATTTCAGAATTGCACCTTGCAATGAGGAGATATTACTGTTTGTGCATTTACAATATTCATTGATTTTTGCCATTGAAAAACATGTTTTTCATATACCAGAAATGTTTGAAGCTACTGACTGAATGAAAGGAGCTGGCATCTCACTCTCTTTGAATATTCTTTATAATGCTAGGATTAGCAGGAAAAAGCAAAAAATTTCAGAATTGCACCTTGCAATGTGGAGATATTACTGTTTGTGCATTTACAATATTCATTGATTTTTGCCATTGAAAAACATGTTTTTCATATACCAGAAATGTTTGAAGCTACTGACTGAATGAAAGGAGCTGGCATCTCACTCTCTTTGAATCTTCTTTATCATGCTAGGATTAACAGGAAAAAGCTAAAAATTTCAGAATTGCACCGTGCAATGTGGAGATATTACTGTTTGTGCATTTACAATATTCATTGATTTTTGCCATTGAAAAACATGTTTTTCATATACCAGAAATGTTTGAAGCTACTGACTGAATGAAAGGAGCTGGCATCTCACTCTCTTTGAATCTTCTTTATCATGCTAGGATTAACAGGAAAAAGCTAAAAATTTCAGAATTGCACCGTGCAATGTGGAGATATTACTGTTTGTGCATTTACAATATTCATTGATTTTTGCCATTGAAAAACATGTTTTTCATATACCAGAAATGTTTGAAGCTACTGACTGAATGAAAGGAGCTGGCATCTCACTCTCTTTGAATCTTCTTTATCATGCTAGGATTAGCAGGAAAAAGCAAAAAATTTCAGAATTGCACCTTGCAATGTGGAGATATTACTGTTTGTGCATTTACAATATTCATTGATTTTTGCCATTGAAAAACATGTTTTTCATATACCAGAAATGTTTGAAGCTACTGACTGAATGAAAGGAGCTGGCATCTCACTCTCTTTGAATCTTCTTTATCATGCTAGGATTAACAGGAAAAAGCAAAAAATTTCAGAATTGCACCTTGCAATGTGGAGATATTACTGTTTGTGCATTTACAATATTCATTGATTTTTGCCATTGAAAAACATGTTTTTCATATACCAGAAATGTTTGAAGCTACTGACTGAATTAAAGGAGCTGGCATCTCACTCTCTTTGAATCTTCTTTATCATGCTAGGATTAGCAGGAAAAAGCAAAAAATTTCAGAATTGCACCTTGCAATGTGGAGATATTACTGTTTGTGCATTTACAATATTCATTGATTTTTGCCATTGAAAAACATGTTTTTCATATACCAGAAATGTTTGAAGCTACTGACTGAATGAAAGGAGCTGGCATCTCACTCTCTTTGAATCTTCTTTATCATGCTAGGATTAACAGGAAAAAGCTAAAAATTTCAGAATTGCACCGTGCAATGTGGAGATATTACTGTTTGTGCATTTACAATATTCATTGATTTTTGCCATTGAAAAACATGTTTTTCATATACCAGAAATGTTTGAAGCTACTGACTGAATGAAAGGAGCTGGCATCTCACTCTCTTTGAATATTCTTTATAATGCTAGGATTAGCAGGAAAAAGCAAAAAATTTCAGAATTGCACCTTGCAATGTGGAGATATTACTGTTTGTGCATTTACAATATTCATTGATTTTTGCCATTCAAAAACATGTTTTTCATATACCAGAAATGTTTGAAGCTACTGACTGAATGAAAGGAGCTGGCATCTCACTCTCTTTGAATCTTCTTTATCATGCTAGGATTAACAGGAAAAAGCAAAAAATTTCAGAATTGCACCTTGCAATGTGGAGATATTACTGTTTGTGCATTTACAATATTCATTGATTTTTGCCATTGAAAAACATGTTTTTCATATACCAGAAATGTTTGAAGCTACTGACTGAATGAAAGGAGCTGGCATCTCACTCTCTTTGAATCTTCTTTATCATGCTAGGATTAACAGGAAAAAGCTAAAAATTTCAGAATTGCACCGTGCAATGTGGAGATATTACTGTTTGTGCATTTACAATATTCATTGATTTTTGCCATTGAAAAACATGTTTTTCATATACCAGAAATGTTTGAAGCTACTGACTGAATGAAAGGAGCTGGCATCTCACTCTCTTTGAATCTTCTTTATCATGCTAGGATTAGCAGGAAAAAGCAAAAAATTTCAGAATTGCACCTTGCAATGTGGAGATATTACTGTTTGTGCATTTACAATATTCATTGATTTTTGCCATTGAAAAACATGTTTTTCATATACCAGAAATGTTTGAAGCTACTGACTGAATGAAAGGAGCTGGCATCTCACTCTCTTTGAATCTTCTTTATCATGCTAGGATTAACAGGAAAAAGCAAAAAATTTCAGAATTGCACCTTGCAATGTGGAGATATTACTGTTTGTGCATTTACAATATTCATTGATTTTTGCCATTGAAAAACATGTTTTTCATATACCAGAAATGTTTGAAGCTACTGACTGAATGAAAGGAGCTGGCATCTCACTCTCTTTGAATCTTCTTTATCATGCTAGGATTAGCAGGAAAAAGCAAAAAATTTCAGAATTGCACCTTGCAATGTGGAGATATTACTGTTTGTGCATTTACAATATTCATTGATTTTTGCCATTGAAAAACATGTTTTTCATATACCAGAAATGTTTGAAGCTACTGACTGAATGAAAGGAGCTGGCATCTCACTCTCTTTGAATCTTCTTTATCATGCTAGGATTAACAGGAAAAAGCTAAAAATTTCAGAATTGCACCGTGCAATGTGGAGATATTACTGTTTGTGCATTTACAATATTCATTGATTTTTGCCATTGAAAAACATGTTTTTCATATACCAGAAATGTTTGAAGCTACTGACTGAATGAAAGGAGCTGGCATCTCACTCTCTTTGAATATTCTTTATAATGCTAAGATTAGCTCGAAAAAGCAAAAAATTTCAGAATTGCACCTTGCAATGTGGAGATATTACTGTTTGTGCATTTACAATATTCATTGATTTTTGCCATTGAAAAACATGTTTTTCATATACCAGAAATGTTTGAAGCTACTGACTGAATGAAAGGAGCTGGCATCTCACTCTCTTTGAATCTTCTTTATCATGCTAGGATTAACAGGAAAAAGCAAAAAATTTCAGAATTGCACCTTGCAATGTGGAGATATTACTGTTTGTGCATTTACAATATTCATTGATTTTTGCCATTGAAAAACATGTTTTTCATATACCAGAAATGTTTGAAGCTACTGACTGAATGAAAGGAGCTGGCATCTCACTCTCTTTGAATCTTCTTTATCATGCTAGGATTAACAGGAAAAAGCTAAAAATTTCAGAATTGCACCGTGCAATGTGGAGATATTACTGTTTGTGCATTTACAATATTCATTGATTTTTGCCATTGAAAAACATGTTTTTCATATACCAGAAATGTTTGAAGCTACTGACAATGAAAGGAGCTGGCATCTCACTCTCTTTGAATCTTCTTTATCATGCTAGGATTAGCAGGAAAAAGCAAAAAATTTCAGAATTGCACCTTGCAATGTGGAGATATTACTGTTTGTGCATTTACAATATTCATTGATTTTTGCCATTGAAAAACATGTTTTTCATATACCAGAAATGTTTGAAGCTACTGACTGAATGAAAGGAGCTGGCATCTCACTCTCTTTGAATCTTCTTTATCATGCTAGGATTAACAGGAAAAAGCTAAAAATTTCAGAATTGCACCTCGCAATGTGGAGATATTACTGTTTGTGCATTTACAATATTCATTGATTTTTACCATTGAAAAACGTTTTTCATATACCAGAAATGTTTGAAGCTACTGACTGAATGAAAGGAGCTGGCATCTCACTCTCTTTGAATCTTCTTTATCATGCTAGGATTAACAGGAAAAAGCAAAAAATTTCAGAATTGCACCTTGCAATTTGGAGATATTACTGTTTGTGCATTTACAATATTCATTGATTTTTGCCATTGAAAAACATGTTTTTCATATACCAGAAATGTTTGAAGCTACTGATTGAATGAAAGGAGCTGGCATCTCACTCTCTTTGAATCTTCTTTATCATGCTAGGATTAACAGGAAAAAGCTAAAAATTTCAGAATTGCACCGTGCAATGTGGAGATATTACTGTTTGTGCATTTACAATATTCATTGATTTTTGCCATTGAAAAACATGTTTTTCATATACCAGAAATGTTTGAAGCTACTGACTGAATGAAAGGAGCGGGCATCTCACTCTCTTTGAATCTTCTTTATCATGCTAGGATTAGCAGGAAAAAGCAAAAAATTTCAGAATTGCACCTTGCAATGTGGAGATATTACTGTTTGTGCATTTACAATATTCATTGATTTTTGCCATTGAAAAACATGTTTTTCATATACCAGAAATGTTTGAAGCTACTGACTGAATGAAAGGAGCTGGCATCTCACTCTCTTTGAATCTTCTTTATCATGCTAGGATTAACAGGAAAAAGCAAAAAATTTCAGAATTGCACCTTGCAATGCGGAGATATTACTGTTTGTGCATTTACAATATTCATTGATTTTTGCCATTGAAAAACATGTTTTTCATATACCAGAAATGTTTGAAGCTACTGACTGAATGAAAGGAGCTGGCATCTCACTCTCTTTGAATCTTCTTTATCATGCTAGGATTAACAGGAAAAAGCAAAAAATTTCAGAATTGCACCTTGCAATGTGGAGATATTACTGTTTGTGCATTTACAATATTCATTGATTTTTACCATTGAAAAACATGTTTTTCATATACCAGAAATGTTTGAAGCTACTGACTGAATGAAAGGAGCTGGCATCTCACTCTCTTTGAATCTTCTTTATCATGCTAGGATTAACAGGAAAAAGCTAAAAATTTCAGAATTGCACCGTGCAATGTGGAGATATTACTGTTTGTGCATTTACAATATTCATTGATTTTTGCCATTGAAAAACATGTTTTTCATATACCAGAAATGTTTGAAGCTACTGACTGAATGAAAGGAGCTGGCATCTCACTCTCTTTGAATATTCTTTATAATGCTAGGATTAGCAGGAAAAAGCAAAAAATTTCAGATTTGCACCTTGCAATGTGGAGATATTACTGTTTGTGCATTTACAATATTCATTGATTTTTGCCATTGAAAAACATGTTTTTCATATACCAGAAATGTTTGAAGCTACTGACTGAATGAAAGGAGCTGGCATCTCACTCTCTTTGAATCTTCTTTATCATGCTAGGATTAACAGGAAAAAGCAAAAAATTTCAGAATTGCACCTTGCAATGTGGAGATATTACTGTTTGTGCATTTACAATATTCATTGATTTTTGCCATTGAAAAACATGTTTTTCATATACCAGAAATGTTTGAAGCTACTGACTGAATGAAAGGAGCTGGCATCTCACTCTCTTTGAATCTTCTTTATCATGCTAGGATTAACAGGAAAAAGCTAAAAATTTCAGAATTGCACCGTGCAATGTGGAGATATTACTGTTTGTGCATTTACAATATTCATTGATTTTTGCCATTGAAAAACATGTTTTTCATATACCAGAAATGTTTGAAGCTACTGACTGAATGAAAGGAGCTGGCATCTCACTCTCTTTGAATCTTCTTTATCATGCTAGGATTAGCAGGAAAAAGCAAAAAATTTCAGAATTGCACCTTGCAATGTGGAGATATTACTGTTTGTGCATTTACAATATTCATTGATTTTTGCCATTGAAAAACATGTTTTTCATATACCAGAAATGTTTGAAGCTACTGACTGAATGAAAGGAGCTGGCATCTCACTCTCTTTGAATCTTCTTTATCATGCTAGGATTAACAGGAAAAAGCTAAAAATTTCAGAATTGCACCTCGCAATGTGGAGATATTACTGTTTGTGCATTTACAATATTCATTGATTTTTACCATTGAAAAACGTTTTTCATATACCAGAAATGTTTGAAGCTACTGACTGAATGAAAGGAGCTGGCATCTCACTCTCTTTGAATCTTCTTTATCATGCTAGGATTAACAGGAAAAAGCAAAAAATTTCAGAATTGCACCTTGCAATTTGGAGATATTACTGTTTGTGCATTTACAATATTCATTGATTTTTGCCATTGAAAAACATGTTTTTCATATACCAGAAATGTTTGAAGCTACTGATTGAATGAAAGGAGCTGGCATCTCACTCTCTTTGAATCTTCTTTATCATGCTAGGATTAACAGGAAAAAGCTAAAAATTTCAGAATTGCACCGTGCAATGTGGAGATATTACTGTTTGTGCATTTACAATATTCATTGATTTTTGCCATTGAAAAACATGTTTTTCATATACCAGAAATGTTTGAAGCTACTGACTGAATGAAAGGAGCGGGCATCTCACTCTCTTTGAATCTTCTTTATCATGCTAGGATTAGCAGGAAAAAGCAAAAAATTTCAGAATTGCACCTTGCAATGTGGAGATATTACTGTTTGTGCATTTACAATATTCATTGATTTTTGCCATTGAAAAACATGTTTTTCATATACCAGAAATGTTTGAAGCTACTGACTGAATGAAAGGAGCTGGCATCTCACTCTCTTTGAATCTTCTTTATCATGCTAGGATTAACAGGAAAAAGCAAAAAATTTCAGAATTGCACCTTGCAATGCGGAGATATTACTGTTTGTGCATTTACAATATTCATTGATTTTTGCCATTGAAAAACATGTTTTTCATATACCAGAAATGTTTGAAGCTACTGACAATGAAAGGAGCTGGCATCTCACTCTCTTTGAATCTTCTTTATCATGCTAGGATTAACAGGAAAAAGCAAAAAATTTCAGAATTGCACCTTGCAATGTGGAGATATTACTGTTTGTGCATTTACAATATTCATTGATTTTTACCATTGAAAAACATGTTTTTCATATACCAGAAATGTTTGAAGCTACTGACTGAATGAAAGGAGCTGGCATCTCACTCTCTTTGAATCTTCTTTATCATGCTAGGATTAACAGGAAAAAGCTAAAAATTTCAGAATTGCACCGTGCAATGTGGAGATATTACTGTTTGTGCATTTACAATATTCATTGATTTTTGCCATTGAAAAACATGTTTTTCATATACCAGAAATGTTTGAAGCTACTGACTGAATGAAAGGAGCTGGCATCTCACTCTCTTTGAATCTTCTTTATCATGCTAGGATTAGCAGGAAAAAGCAAAAAATTTCAGAATTGCACCGTGCAATGTGGAGATATTACTGTTTGTGCATTTACAATATTCATTGATTTTTGCCATTGAAAAACATGTTTTTCATATACCAGAAATGTTTGAAGCTACTGACTGAATGAAAGGAGCTGGCATCTCACTCTCTTTGAATCTTCTTTATCATGCTAGGATTAGCAGGAAAAAGCAAAAAATTTCAGAATTGCACCTTGCAATGTGGAGATATTACTGTTTGTGCATTTACAATATTCATTGATTTTTGCCATTGAAAAACATGTTTTTCATATACCAGAAATGTTTGAAGCTACTGACTGAATGAAAGGAGCTGGCATCTCACTCTCTTTGAATCTTCTTTATCATGCTAGGATTAACAGGAAAAAGCAAAAAATTTCAGAATTGCACCTTGCAATGTGGAGATATTACTGTTTGTGCATTTACAATATTCATTGATTTTTGCCATTGAAAAACATGTTTTTCATATACCAGAAATGTTTGAAGCTACTGACTGAATGAAAGGAGCTGGCATCTCACTCTCTTTGAATCTTCTTTATCATGCTAGGATTAACAGGAAAAAGCAAAAAATTTCAGAATTGCACCTTGCAATGTGGAGATATTACTGTTTGTGCATTTACAATATTCATTGATTTTTGCCATTGAAAAACATGTTTTTCATATACCAGAAATGTTTGAAGCTACTGACTGAATGAAAGGAGCTGGCATCTCACTCTCTTTGAATCTTCTTTATCATGCTAGGATTAGCAGGAAAAAGCAAAAAATTTCAGAATTGCACCTTGCAATGTGGAGATATTACTGTTTGTGCATTTACAATATTCATTGATTTTTGCCATTGAAAAACATGTTTTTCATATACCAGAAATGTTTGAAGCTACTGACTGAATGAAAGGAGCTGGCATCTCACTCTCTTTGAATCTTCTTTATCATGCTAGGATTAACAGGAAAAAGCTAAAAATTTCAGAATTGCACCGTGCAATGTGGAGATATTACTGTTTGTGCATTTACAATATTCATTGATTTTTGCCATTGAAAAACATGTTTTTCATATACCAGAAATGTTTGAAGCTACTGACTGAATGAAAGGAGCTGGCATCTCACTCTCTTTGAATATTCTTTATAATGCTAGGATTAGCAGGAAAAAGCAAAAAATTTCAGAATTGCACCTTGCAATGTGGAGATATTACTGTTTGTGCATTTACAATATTCATTGATTTTTGCCATTGAAAAACATGTTTTTCATATACCAGAAATGTTTGAAGCTACTGACTGAATGAAAGGAGCTGGCATCTCACTCTCTTTGAATCTTCTTTATCATGCTAGGATTAACAGGAAAAAGCAAAAAATTTCAGAATTGCACCTTGCAATGTGGAGATATTACTGTTTGTGCATTTACAATATTCATTGATTTTTGCCATTGAAAAACATGTTTTTCATATACCAGAAATGTTTGAAGCTACTGACTGAATGAAAGGAGCTGGCATCTCACTCTCTTTGAATCTTCTTTATCATGCTAGGATTAACAGGAAAAAGCTAAAAATTTCAGAATTGCACCGTGCAATGTGGAGATATTACTGTTTGTGCATTTACAATATTCATTGATTTTTGCCATTGAAAAACATGTTTTTCATATACCAGAAATGTTTGAAGCTACTGACTGAATGAAAGGAGCTGGCATCTCACTCTCTTTGAATCTTCTTTATCATGCTAGGATTAGCAGGAAAAAGCAAAAAATTTCAGAATTGCACCTTGCAATGTGGAGATATTACTGTTTGTGCATTTACAATATTCATTGATTTTTGCCATTGAAAAACATGTTTTTCATATACCAGAAATGTTTGAAGCTACTGACTGAATGAAAGGAGCTGGCATCTCACTCTCTTTGAATCTTCTTTATCATGCTAGGATTAACAGGAAAAAGCTAAAAATTTCAGAATTGCACCTCGCAATGTGGAGATATTACTGTTTGTGCATTTACAATATTCATTGATTTTTACCATTGAAAAACGTTTTTCATATACCAGAAATGTTTGAAGCTACTGACTGAATGAAAGGAGCTGGCATCTCACTCTCTTTGAATCTTCTTTATCATGCTAGGATTAACAGGAAAAAGCAAAAAATTTCAGAATTGCACCTTGCAATTTGGAGATATTACTGTTTGTGCATTTACAATATTCATTGATTTTTGCCATTGAAAAACATGTTTTTCATATACCAGAAATGTTTGAAGCTACTGATTGAATGAAAGGAGCTGGCATCTCACTCTCTTTGAATCTTCTTTATCATGCTAGGATTAACAGGAAAAAGCTAAAAATTTCAGAATTGCACCGTGCAATGTGGAGATATTACTGTTTGTGCATTTACAATATTCATTGATTTTTGCCATTGAAAAACATGTTTTTCATATACCAGAAATGTTTGAAGCTACTGACTGAATGAAAGGAGCGGGCATCTCACTCTCTTTGAATCTTCTTTATCATGCTAGGATTAGCAGGAAAAAGCAAAAAATTTCAGAATTGCACCTTGCAATGTGGAGATATTACTGTTTGTGCATTTACAATATTCATTGATTTTTGCCATTGAAAAACATGTTTTTCATATACCAGAAATGTTTGAAGCTACTGACTGAATGAAAGGAGCTGGCATCTCACTCTCTTTGAATCTTCTTTATCATGCTAGGATTAACAGGAAAAAGCAAAAAATTTCAGAATTGCACCTTGCAATGCGGAGATATTACTGTTTGTGCATTTACAATATTCATTGATTTTTGCCATTGAAAAACATGTTTTTCATATACCAGAAATGTTTGAAGCTACTGACTGAATGAAAGGAGCTGGCATCTCACTCTCTTTGAATCTTCTTTATCATGCTAGGATTAACAGGAAAAAGCAAAAAATTTCAGAATTGCACCTTGCAATGTGGAGATATTACTGTTTGTGCATTTACAATATTCATTGATTTTTACCATTGAAAAACATGTTTTTCATATACCAGAAATGTTTGAAGCTACTGACTGAATGAAAGGAGCTGGCATCTCACTCTCTTTGAATCTTCTTTATCATGCTAGGATTAACAGGAAAAAGCTAAAAATTTCAGAATTGCACCGTGCAATGTGGAGATATTACTGTTTGTGCATTTACAATATTCATTGATTTTTGCCATTGAAAAACATGTTTTTCATATACCAGAAATGTTTGAAGCTACTGACTGAATGAAAGGAGCTGGCATCTCACTCTCTTTGAATCTTCTTTATCATGCTAGGATTAGCAGGAAAAAGCAAAAAATTTCAGAATTGCACCGTGCAATGTGGAGATATTACTGTTTGTGCATTTACAATATTCATTGATTTTTGCCATTGAAAAACATGTTTTTCATATACCAGAAATGTTTGAAGCTACTGACTGAATGAAAGGAGCTGGCATCTCACTCTCTTTGAATCTTCTTTATCATGCTAGGATTAGCAGGAAAAAGCAAAAAATTTCAGAATTGCACCTTGCAATGTGGAGATATTACTGTTTGTGCATTTACAATATTCATTGATTTTTGCCATTGAAAAACATGTTTTTCATATACCAGAAATGTTTGAAGCTACTGACTGAATGAAAGGAGCTGGCATCTCACTCTCTTTGAATCTTCTTTATCATGCTAGGATTAACAGGAAAAAGCAAAAAATTTCAGAATTGCACCTTGCAATGTGGAGATATTACTGTTTGTGCATTTACAATATTCATTGATTTTTGCCATTGAAAAACATGTTTTTCATATACCAGAAATGTTTGAAGCTACTGACTGAATGAAAGGAGCTGGCATCTCACTCTCTTTGAATCTTCTTTATCATGCTAGGATTAGCAGGAAAAAGCAAAAAATTTCAGAATTGCACCTTGCAATGTGGAGATATTACTGTTTGTGCATTTACAATATTCATTGATTTTTGCCATTGAAAAACATGTTTTTCATATACCAGAAATGTTTGAAGCTACTGACTGAATGAAAGGAGCTGGCATCTCATTCTCTTTGAATCTTCTTTATCATGCTAGGATTAACAGGAAAAAGCTAAAAATTTCAGAATTGCACCGTGCAATGTGGAGATATTACTGTTTGTGCATTTACAATATTCATTGATTTTTGCCATTGAAAAACATGTTTTTCATATACCAGAAATGTTTGAAGCTACTGACTGAATGAAAGGAGCTGGCATCTCACTCTCTTTGAATCTTCTTTATAATGCTAGGATTAGCAGGAAAAAGCAAAAAATTTCAGAATTGCACCTTGCAATGTGGAGATATTACTGTTTGTGCATTTACAATATTCATTGATTTTTGCCATTGAAAAACATGTTTTTCATATACCAGAAATGTTTGAAGCTACTGACTGAATGAAAGGAGCTGGCATCTCACTCTCTTTGAATCTTCTTTATCATGCTAGGATTAACAGGAAAAAGCTAAAAATTTCAGAATTGCACCGTGCAATGTGGAGATATTACTGTTTGTGCATTTACAATATTCATTGATTTTTGCCATTGAAAAACATGTTTTTCATATACCAGAAATGTTTGAAGCTACTGACTGAATGAAAGGAGCTGGCATCTCACTCTCTTTGAATCTTCTTTATCATGCTAGGATTAGCAGGAAAAAGCAAAAAATTTCAGAATTGCACCTTGCAATGTGGAGATATTACTGTTTGTGCATTTACAATATTCATTGATTTTTGCCATTGAAAAACATGTTTTTCATATACCAGAAATGTTTGAAGCTACTGACTGAATGAAAGGAGCTGGCATCTCACTCTCTTTGAATCTTCTTTATCATGCTAGGATTAACAGGAAAAAGCTAAAAATTTCAGAATTGCACCGTGCAATGTGGAGATATTACTGTTTGTGCATTTACAATATTCATTGATTTTTGCCATTGAAAAACATGTTTTTCATATACCAGAAATGTTTGAAGCTACTGACTGAATGAAAGGAGCTGGCATCTCACTCTCTTTGAATCTTCTTTATCATGCTAGGATTAGCAGGAAAAAGCAAAAAATTTCAGAATTGCACCTTGCAATGTGGAGATATTACTGTTTGTGCATTTACAATATTCATTGATTTTTGCCATTGAAAAACATGTTTTTCATATACCAGAAATGTTTGAAGCTACTGACTGAATGAAAGGAGCTGGCATCTCACTCTCTTTGAATCTTCTTTATCATGCTAGGATTAACAGGAAAAAGCAAAAAATTTCAGAATTGCACCTTGCAATGTGGAGATATTACTGTTTGTGCATTTACAATATTCATTGATTTTTGCCATTGAAAAACATGTTTTTCATATACCAGAAATGTTTGAAGCTACTGACTGAATGAAAGGAGCTGGCATCTCACTCTCTTTGAATCTTCTTTATCATGCTAGGATTAGCAGGAAAAAGCAAAAAATTTCAGAATTGCACCTTGCAATGTGGAGATATTACTGTTTGTGCATTTACAATATTCATTGATTTTTGCCATTGAAAAACATGTTTTTCATATACCAGAAATGTTTGAAGCTACTGACTGAATGAAAGGAGCTGGCATCTCACTCTCTTTGAATCTTCTTTATCATGCTAGGATTAACAGGAAAAAGCTAAAAATTTCAGAATTGCACTGTGCAATGTGGAGATATTACTGTTTGTGCATTTACAATATTCATTGATTTTTGCCATTGAAAAACATGTTTTTCATATACCAGAAATGTTTGAAGCTACTGACTGAATGAAAGGAGCTGGCATCTCACTCTCTTTGAATATTCTTTATAATGCTAGGATTAGCAGGAAAAAGCAAAAAATTTCAGAATTGCACCTTGCAATGTGGAGATATTACTGTTTGTGCATTTACAATATTCATTGATTTTTGCCATTGAAAAACATGTTTTTCATATACCAGAAATGTTTGAAGCTACTGACTGAATGAAAGGAGCTGGCATCTCACTCTCTTTGAATCTTCTTTATCATGCTAGGATTAACAGGAAAAAGCAAAAAATTTCAGAATTGCACCTTGCAATGTGGAGATATTACTGTTTGTGCATTTACAATATTCATTGATTTTTGCCATTGAAAAACATGTTTTTCATATACCAGAAATGTTTGAAGCTACTGACTGAATGAAAGGAGCTGGCATCTCACTCTCTTTGAATCTTCTTTATCATGCTAGGATTAACAGGAAAAAGCTAAAAATTTCAGAATTGCACCGTGCAATGTGGAGATATTACTGTTTGTGCATTTACAATATTCATTGATTTTTGCCATTGAAAAACATGTTTTTCATATACCAGAAATGTTTGAAGCTACTGACTGAATGAAAGGAGCTGGCATCTCACTCTCTTTGAATCTTCTTTATCATGCTAGGATTAACAGGAAAAAGCTAAAAATTTCAGAATTGCACCGTGCAATGTGGAGATATTACTGTTTGTGCATTTACAATATTCATTGATTTTTGCCATTGAAAAACATGTTTTTCATATACCAGAAATGTTTGAAGCTACTGACTGAATGAAAGGAGCTGGCATCTCACTCTCTTTGAATATTCTTTATAATGCTAGGATTAGCAGGAAAAAGCAAAAAATTTCAGAATTGCACCTTGCAATGTGGAGATATTACTGTTTGTGCATTTACAATATTCATTGATTTTTGCCATTGAAAAACATGTTTTTCATATACCAGAAATGTTTGAAGCTACTGACTGAATGAAAGGAGCTGGCATCTCACTCTCTTTGAATCTTCTTTATCATGCTAGGATTAACAGGAAAAAGCAAAAAATTTCAGAATTGCACCTTGCAATGTGGAGATATTACTGTTTGTGCATTTACAATATTCATTGATTTTTGCCATTGAAAAACATGTTTTTCATATACCAGAAATGTTTGAAGCTACTGACTGAATGAAAGGAGCTGGCATCTCACTCTCTTTGAATCTTCTTTATCATGCTAGGATTAACAGGAAAAAGCTAAAAATTTCAGAATTGCACCGTGCAATGTGGAGATATTACTGTTTGTGCATTTACAATATTCATTGATTTTTGCCATTGAAAAACATGTTTTTCATATACCAGAAATGTTTGAAGCTACTGACTGAATGAAAGGAGCTGGCATCTCACTCTCTTTGAATCTTCTTTATCATGCTAGGATTAGCAGGAAAAAGCAAAAAATTTCAGAATTGCACCTTGCAATGTGGAGATATTACTGTTTGTGCATTTACAATATTCATTGATTTTTGCCATTGAAAAACATGTTTTTCATATACCAGAAATGTTTGAAGCTACTGACTGAATGAAAGGAGCTGGCATCTCACTCTCTTTGAATCTTCTTTATCATGCTAGGATTAACAGGAAAAAGCTAAAAATTTCAGAATTGCACCTCGCAATGTGGAGATATTACTGTTTGTGCATTTACAATATTCATTGATTTTTACCATTGAAAAACGTTTTTCATATACCAGAAATGTTTGAATCTACTGACTGAATGAAAGGAGCTGGCATCTCACTCTCTTTGAATCTTCTTTATCATGCTAGGATTAACAGGAAAAAGTAAAAAATTTCAGAATTGCACCTTGCAATGTGGAGATATTACTGTTTGTGCATTTACAATATTCATTGATTTTTGCCATTGAAAAACGTTTTTCATATACCAGAAATGTTTGAAGCTACTGATTGAATGAAAGGAGCTGGCATCTCACTCTCTTTGAATCTTCTTTATCATGCTAGGATTAACAGGAAAAAGCTAAAAATTTCAGAATTGCACCGTGCAATGTGGAGATATTACTGTTTGTGCATTTACAATATTCATTGATTTTTGCCATTGAAAAACATGTTTTTCATATACCAGAAATGTTTGAAGCTACTGACTGAATGAAAGGAGCGGGCATCTCACTCTCTTTGAATCTTCTTTATCATGCTAGGATTAGCAGGAAAAAGCAAAAAATTTCAGAATTGCACCTTGCAATGTGGAGATATTACTGTTTGTGCATTTACAATATTCATTGATTTTTGCCATTGAAAAACATGTTTTTCATATACCAGAAATGTTTGAAGCTACTGACTGAATGAAAGGAGCTGGCATCTCACTCTCTTTGAATCTTCTTTATCATGCTAGGATTAACAGGAAAAAGCAAAAAATTTCAGAATTGCACCTTGCAATGCGGAGATATTACTGTTTGTGCATTTACAATATTCATTGATTTTTGCCATTGAAAAACATGTTTTTCATATACCAGAAATGTTTGAAGCTACTGACTGAATGAAAGGAGCTGGCATCTCACTCTCTTTGAATCTTCTTTATCATGCTAGGATTAACAGGAAAAAGCAAAAAATTTCAGAATTGCACCTTGCAATGTGGAGATATTACTGTTTGTGCATTTACAATATTCATTGATTTTTACCATTGAAAAACATGTTTTTCATATACCAGAAATGTTTGAAGCTACTGACTGAATGAAAGGAGCTGGCATCTCACTCTCTTTGAATCTTCTTTATCATGCTAGGATTAGCAGGAAAAAGCAAAAAATTTCAGAATTGCACCGTGCAATGTGGAGATATTACTGTTTGTGCATTTACAATATTCATTGATTTTTGCCATTGAAAAACATGTTTTTCATATACCAGAAATGTTTGAAGCTACTGACTGAATGAAAGGAGCTGGCATCTCACTCTCTTTGAATCTTCTTTATCATGCTAGGATTAGCAGGAAAAAGCAAAAAATTTCAGAATTGCACCTTGCAATGTGGAGATATTACTGTTTGTGCATTTACAATATTCATTGATTTTTGCCATTGAAAAACATGTTTTTCATATACCAGAAATGTTTGAAGCTACTGACTGAATGAAAGGAGCTGGCATCTCACTCTCTTTGAATCTTCTTTATCATGCTAGGATTAACAGGAAAAAGCAAAAAATTTCAGAATTGCACCTTGCAATGTGGAGATATTACTGTTTGTGCATTTACAATATTCATTGATTTTTGCCATTGAAAAACATGTTTTTCATATACCAGAAATGTTTGAAGCTACTGACTGAATGAAAGGAGCTGGCATCTCACTCTCTTTGAATCTTCTTTATCATGCTAGGATTAGCAGGAAAAAGCAAAAAATTTCAGAATTGCACCTTGCAATGTGGAGATATTACTGTTTGTGCATTTACAATATTCATTGATTTTTGCCATTGAAAAACATGTTTTTCATATACCAGAAATGTTTGAAGCTACTGACTGAATGAAAGGAGCTGGCATCTCACTCTCTTTGAATCTTCTTTATCATGCTAGGATTAACAGGAAAAAGCTAAAAATTTCAGAATTGCACCGTGCAATGTAAAGATATTACTGTTTGTGCATTTACAATATTCATTGATTTTTGCCATTGAAAAACATGTTTTTCATATACCAGAAATGTTTGAAGCTACTGACTGAATGAAAGGAGCTGGCATCTCACTCTCTTTGAATCTTCTTTATAATGCTAGGATTAGCAGGAAAAAGCAAAAAATTTCAGAATTGCACCTTGCAATGTGGAGATATTACTGTTTGTGCATTTACAATATTCATTGATTTTTGCCATTGAAAAACATGTTTTTCATATACCAGAAATGTTTGAAGCTACTGACTGAATGAAAGGAGCTGGCATCTCACTCTCTTTGAATCTTCTTTATCATGCTAGGATTAGCAGGAAAAAGCAAAAAATTTCAGAATTGCACCTTGCAATGTGGAGATATTACTGTTTGTGCATTTACAATATTCATTGATTTTTGCCATTGAAAAACATGTTTTTCATATACCAGAAATGTTTGAAGCTACTGACTGAATGAAAGGAGCTGGCATCTCACTCTCTTTGAATCTTCTTTATCATGCTAGGATTAACAGGAAAAAGCTAAAAATTTCAGAATTGCACCGTGCAATGTGGAGAAATTACTGTTTGTGCATTTACAATATTCATTGATTTTTGCCATTGAAAAACATGTTTTTCATATACCAGAAATGTTTGAAGCTACTGACTGAATGAAAGGAGCTGGCATCTCACTCTCTTTGAATCTTCTTTATAATGCTAGGATTAGCAGGAAAAAGCAAAAAATTTCAGAATTGCACCTTGCAATGTGGAGATATTACTGTTTGTGCATTTACAATATTCATTGATTTTTGCCATTGAAAAACATGTTTTTCATATACCAGAAATGTTTGAAGCTACTGACTGAATGAAAGGAGCTGGCATCTCACTCTCTTTGAATCTTCTTTATCATGCTAGGATTAACAGGAAAAAGCTAAAAATTTCAGAATTGCACCGTGCAATGTGGAGATATTACTGTTTGTGCATTTACAATATTCATTGATTTTTGCCATTGAAAAACATGTTTTTCATATACCAGAAATGTTTGAAGCTACTGACTGAATGAAAGGAGCTGGCATCTCACTCTCTTTGAATATTCTTTATAATGCTAGGATTAGCAGGAAAAAGCAAAAAATTTCAGAATTGCACCTTGCAATGTGGAGATATTACTGTTTGTGCATTTACAATATTCATTGATTTTTGCCATTGAAAAACATGTTTTTCATATACCAGAAATGTTTGAAGCTACTGACTGAATGAAAGGAGCTGGCATCTCACTCTCTTTGAATCTTCTTTATCATGCTAGGATTAACAGGAAAAAGCAAAAAATTTCAGAATTGCACCTTGCAATGTGGAGATATTACTGTTTGTGCATTTACAATATTCATTGATTTTTGCCATTGAAAAACATGTTTTTCATATACCAGAAATGTTTGAAGCTACTGACTGAATGAAAGGAGCTGGCATCTCACTCTCTTTGAATCTTCTTTATCATGCTAGGATTAACAGGAAAAAGCAAAAAATTTCAGAATTGCACCTTGCAATGCGGAGATATTACTGTTTGTGCATTTACAATATTCATTGATTTTTGCCATTGAAAAACATGTTTTTCATATACCAGAAATGTTTGAAGCTACTGACTGAATGAAAGGAGCTGGCATCTCACTCTCTTTGAATCTTCTTTATCATGCTAGGATTAACAGGAAAAAGCAAAAAATTTCAGAATTGCACCTTGCAATGTGGAGATATTACTGTTTGTGCATTTACAATATTCATTGATTTTTACCATTGAAAAACATGTTTTTCATATACCAGAAATGTTTGAAGCTACTGACTGAATGAAAGGAGCTGGCATCTCACTCTCTTTGAATCTTCTTTATCATGCTAGGATTAGCAGGAAAAAGCAAAAAATTTCAGAATTGCACCGTGCAATGTGGAGATATTACTGTTTGTGCATTTACAATATTCATTGATTTTTGCCATTGAAAAACATGTTTTTCATATACCAGAAATGTTTGAAGCTACTGACTGAATGAAAGGAGCTGGCATCTCACTCTCTTTGAATCTTCTTTATCATGCTAGGATTAGCAGGAAAAAGCAAAAAATTTCAGAATTGCACCTTGCAATGTGGAGATATTACTGTTTGTGCATTTACAATATTCATTGATTTTTGCCATTGAAAAACATGTTTTTCATATACCAGAAATGTTTGAAGCTACTGACTGAATGAAAGGAGCTGGCATCTCACTCTCTTTGAATCTTCTTTATCATGCTAGGATTAACAGGAAAAAGCTAAAAATTTCAGAATTGCACCGTGCAATGTGGAGATATTACTGTTTGTGCATTTACAATATTCATTGATTTTTGCCATTGAAAAACATGTTTTTCATATACCAGAAATGTTTGAAGCTACTGACTGAATGAAAGGAGCTGGCATCTCACTCTCTTTGAATCTTCTTTATAATGCTAGGATTAGCAGGAAAAAGCAAAAAATTTCAGAATTGCACCTTGCAATGTGGAGATATTACTGTTTGTGCATTTACAATATTCATTGATTTTTGCCATTGAAAAACATGTTTTTCATATACCAGAAATGTTTGAAGCTACTGACTGAATGAAAGGAGCTGGCATCTCACTCTCTTTGAATCTTCTTTATCATGCTAGGATTAACAGGAAAAAGCTAAAAATTTCAGAATTGCACCGTGCAATGTGGAGATATTACTGTTTGTGCATTTACAATATTCATTGATTTTTGCCATTGAAAAACATGTTTTTCATATACCAGAAATGTTTGAAGCTACTGACTGAATGAAAGGAGCTGGCATCTCACTCTCTTTGAATATTCTTTATAATGCTAGGATTAGCAGGAAAAAGCAAAAAATTTCAGAATTGCACCTTGCAATGTGGAGATATTACTGTTTGTGCATTTACAATATTCATTGATTTTTGCCATTGAAAAACATGTTTTTCATATACCAGAAATGTTTGAAGCTACTGACTGAATGAAAGGAGCTGGCATCTCACTCTCTTTGAATCTTCTTTATCATGCTAGGATTAACAGGAAAAAGCAAAAAATTTCAGAATTGCACCTTGCAATGTGGAGATATTACTGTTTGTGCATTTACAATATTCATTGATTTTTGCCATTGAAAAACATGTTTTTCATATACCAGAAATGTTTGAAGCTACTGACTGAATGAAAGGAGCTGGCATCTCACTCTCTTTGAATCTTCTTTATCATGCTAGGATTAACAGGAAAAAGCTAAAAATTTCAGAATTGCACCGTGCAATGTGGAGATATTACTGTTTGTGCATTTACAATATTCATTGATTTTTGCCATTGAAAAACATGTTTTTCATATACCAGAAATGTTTGAAGCTACTGACTGAATGAAAGGAGCTGGCATCTCACTCTCTTTGAATCTTCTTTATCATGCTAGGATTAGCAGGAAAAAGCAAAAAATTTCAGAATTGCACCTTGCAATGTGGAGATATTACTGTTTGTGCATTTACAATATTCATTGATTTTTGCCATTGAAAAACATGTTTTTCATATACCAGAAATGTTTGAAGCTACTGACTGAATGAAAGGAGCTGGCATCTCACTCTCTTTGAATCTTCTTTATCATGCTAGGATTAACAGGAAAAAGCTAAAAATTTCAGAATTGCACCGTGCAATGTGGAGATATTACTGTTTGTGCATTTACAATATTCATTGATTTTTGCCATTGAAAAACATGTTTTTCATATACCAGAAATGTTTGAAGCTACTGACTGAATGAAAGGAGCTGGCATCTCACTCTCTTTGAATCTTCTTTATCATGCTAGGATTAGCAGGAAAAAGCAAAAAATTTCAGAATTGCACCTTGCAATGTGGAGATATTACTGTTTGTGCATTTACAATATTCATTGATTTTTGCCATTGAAAAACATGTTTTTCATATACCAGAAATGTTTGAAGCTACTGACTGAATGAAAGGAGCTGGCATCTCACTCTCTTTGAATCTTCTTTATCATGCTAGGATTAACAGGAAAAAGCAAAAAATTTCAGAATTGCACCTTGCAATGTGGAGATATTACTGTTTGTGCATTTACAATATTCATTGATTTTTGCCATTGAAAAACATGTTTTTCATATACCAGAAATGTTTGAAGCTACTGACTGAATGAAAGGAGCTGGCATCTCACTCTCTTTGAATCTTCTTTATCATGCTAGGATTAGCAGGAAAAAGCAAAAAATTTCAGAATTGCACCTTGCAATGTGGAGATATTACTGTTTGTGCATTTACAATATTCATTGATTTTTGCCATTGAAAAACATGTTTTTCATATACCAGAAATGTTTGAAGCTACTGACTGAATGAAAGGAGCTGGCATCTCACTCTCTTTGAATCTTCTTTATCATGCTAGGATTAACAGGAAAAAGCTAAAAATTTCAGAATTGCACTGTGCAATGTGGAGATATTACTGTTTGTGCATTTACAATATTCATTGATTTTTGCCATTGAAAAACATGTTTTTCATATACCAGAAATGTTTGAAGCTACTGACTGAATGAAAGGAGCTGGCATCTCACTCTCTTTGAATATTCTTTATAATGCTAGGATTAGCAGGAAAAAGCAAAAAATTTCAGAATTGCACCTTGCAATGTGGAGATATTACTGTTTGTGCATTTACAATATTCATTGATTTTTGCCATTGAAAAACATGTTTTTCATATACCAGAAATGTTTGAAGCTACTGACTGAATGAAAGGAGCTGGCATCTCACTCTCTTTGAATCTTCTTTATCATGCTAGGATTAACAGGAAAAAGCAAAAAATTTCAGAATTGCACCTTGCAATGTGGAGATATTACTGTTTGTGCATTTACAATATTCATTGATTTTTGCCATTGAAAAACATGTTTTTCATATACCAGAAATGTTTGAAGCTACTGACTGAATGAAAGGAGCTGGCATCTCACTCTCTTTGAATCTTCTTTATCATGCTAGGATTAACAGGAAAAAGCTAAAAATTTCAGAATTGCACCGTGCAATGTGGAGATATTACTGTTTGTGCATTTACAATATTCATTGATTTTTGCCATTGAAAAACATGTTTTTCATATACCAGAAATGTTTGAAGCTACTGACTGAATGAAAGGAGCTGGCATCTCACTCTCTTTGAATCTTCTTTATCATGCTAGGATTAACAGGAAAAAGCTAAAAATTTCAGAATTGCACCGTGCAATGTGGAGATATTACTGTTTGTGCATTTACAATATTCATTGATTTTTGCCATTGAAAAACATGTTTTTCATATACCAGAAATGTTTGAAGCTACTGACTGAATGAAAGGAGCTGGCATCTCACTCTCTTTGAATATTCTTTATAATGCTAGGATTAGCAGGAAAAAGCAAAAAATTTCAGAATTGCACCTTGCAATGTGGAGATATTACTGTTTGTGCATTTACAATATTCATTGATTTTTGCCATTGAAAAACATGTTTTTCATATACCAGAAATGTTTGAAGCTACTGACTGAATGAAAGGAGCTGGCATCTCACTCTCTTTGAATCTTCTTTATCATGCTAGGATTAACAGGAAAAAGCAAAAAATTTCAGAATTGCACCTTGCAATGTGGAGATATTACTGTTTGTGCATTTACAATATTCATTGATTTTTGCCATTGAAAAACATGTTTTTCATATACCAGAAATGTTTGAAGCTACTGACTGAATGAAAGGAGCTGGCATCTCACTCTCTTTGAATCTTCTTTATCATGCTAGGATTAACAGGAAAAAGCTAAAAATTTCAGAATTGCACCGTGCAATGTGGAGATATTACTGTTTGTGCATTTACAATATTCATTGATTTTTGCCATTGAAAAACATGTTTTTCATATACCAGAAATGTTTGAAGCTACTGACTGAATGAAAGGAGCTGGCATCTCACTCTCTTTGAATCTTCTTTATCATGCTAGGATTAGCAGGAAAAAGCAAAAAATTTCAGAATTGCACCTTGCAATGTGGAGATATTACTGTTTGTGCATTTACAATATTCATTGATTTTTGCCATTGAAAAACATGTTTTTCATATACCAGAAATGTTTGAAGCTACTGACTGAATGAAAGGAGCTGGCATCTCACTCTCTTTGAATCTTCTTTATCATGCTAGGATTAACAGGAAAAAGCTAAAAATTTCAGAATTGCACCTCGCAATGTGGAGATATTACTGTTTGTGCATTTACAATATTCATTGATTTTTACCATTGAAAAACGTTTTTCATATACCAGAAATGTTTGAATCTACTGACTGAATGAAAGGAGCTGGCATCTCACTCTCTTTGAATATTCTTTATCATGCTAGGATTAACAGGAAAAAGTAAAAAATTTCAGAATTGCACCTTGCAATGTGGAGATATTACTGTTTGTGCATTTACAATATTCATTGATTTTTGCCATTGAAAAACATGTTTTTCATATACCAGAAATGTTTGAAGCTACTGATTGAATGAAAGGAGCTGGCATCTCACTCTCTTTGAATCTTCTTTATCATGCTAGGATTAACAGGAAAAAGCTAAAAATTTCAGAATTGCACCGTGCAATGTGGAGATATTACTGTTTGTGCATTTACAATATTCATTGATTTTTGCCATTGAAAAACATGTTTTTCATATACCAGAAATGTTTGAAGCTACTGACTGAATGAAAGGAGCGGGCATCTCACTCTCTTTGAATCTTCTTTATCATGCTAGGATTAGCAGGAAAAAGCAAAAAATTTCAGAATTGCACCTTGCAATGTGGAGATATTACTGTTTGTGCATTTACAATATTCATTGATTTTTGCCATTGAAAAACATGTTTTTCATATACCAGAAATGTTTGAAGCTACTGACTGAATGAAAGGAGCTGGCATCTCACTCTCTTTGAATCTTCTTTATCATGCTAGGATTAACAGGAAAAAGCAAAAAATTTCAGAATTGCACCTTGCAATGCGGAGATATTACTGTTTGTGCATTTACAATATTCATTGATTTTTGCCATTGAAAAACATGTTTTTCATATACCAGAAATGTTTGAAGCTACTGACTGAATGAAAGTTGCTGGCATCTCACTCTCTTTGAATCTTCTTTATCATGCTAGGATTAACAGGAAAAAGCAAAAAATTTCAGAATTGCACCTTGCAATGTGGAGATATTACTGTTTGTGCATTTACAATATTCATTGATTTTTACCATTGAAAAACATGTTTTTCATATACCAGAAATGTTTGAAGCTACTGACTGAATGAAAGGAGCTGGCATCTCACTCTCTTTGAATCTTCTTTATCATGCTAGGATTAGCAGGAAAAAGCAAAAAATTTCAGAATTGCACCGTGCAATGTGGAGATATTACTGTTTGTGCATTTACAATATTCATTGATTTTTGCCATTGAAAAACATGTTTTTCATATACCAGAAATGTTTGAAGCTACTGACTGAATGAAAGGAGCTGGCATCTCACTCTCTTTGAATCTTCTTTATCATGCTAGGATTAGCAGGAAAAAGCAAAAAATTTCAGAATTGCACCTTGCAATGTGGAGATATTACTGTTTGTGCATTTACAATATTCATTGATTTTTGCCATTGAAAAACATGTTTTTCATATACCAGAAATGTTTGAAGCTACTGACTGAATGAAAGGAGCTGGCATCTCACTCTCTTTGAATCTTCTTTATCATGCTAGGATTAACAGGAAAAAGCAAAAAATTTCAGAATTGCACCTTGCAATGTGGAGATATTACTGTTTGTGCATTTACAATATTCATTGATTTTTGCCATTGAAAAACATGTTTTTCATATACCAGAAATGTTTGAAGCTACTGACTGAATGAAAGGAGCTGGCATCTCACTCTCTTTGAATCTTCTTTATCATGCTAGGATTAGCAGGAAAAAGCAAAAAATTTCAGAATTGCACCTTGCAATGTGGAGATATTACTGTTTGTGCATTTACAATATTCATTGATTTTTGCCATTGAAAAACATGTTTTTCATATACCAGAAATGTTTGAAGCTACTGACTGAATGAAAGGAGCTGGCATCTCACTCTCTTTGAATCTTCTTTATCATGCTAGGATTAACAGGAAAAAGCTAAAAATTTCAGAATTGCACCGTGCAATGTAAAGATATTACTGTTTGTGCATTTACAATATTCATTGATTTTTGCCATTGAAAAACATGTTTTTCATATACCAGAAATGTTTGAAGCTACTGACTGAATGAAAGGAGCTGGCATCTCACTCTCTTTGAATCTTCTTTATAATGCTAGGATTAGCAGGAAAAAGCAAAAAATTTCAGAATTGCACCTTGCAATGTGGAGATATTACTGTTTGTGCATTTACAATATTCATTGATTTTTGCCATTGAAAAACATGTTTTTCATATACCAGAAATGTTTGAAGCTACTGACTGAATGAAAGGAGCTGGCATCTCACTCTCTTTGAATCTTCTTTATAATGCTAGGATTAGCAGGAAAAAGCAAAAAATTTCAGAATTGCACCTTGCAATGTGGAGATATTACTGTTTGTGCATTTACAATATTCATTGATTTTTGCCATTGAAAAACATGTTTTTCATATACCAGAAATGTTTGAAGCTACTGACTGAATGAAAGGAGCTGGCATCTCACTCTCTTTGAATCTTCTTTATCATGCTAGGATTAACAGGAAAAAGCTAAAAATTTCAGAATTGCACCGTGCAATGTGGAGATATTACTGTTTGTGCATTTACAATATTCATTGATTTTTGCCATTGAAAAACATGTTTTTCATATACCAGAAATGTTTGAAGCTACTGACTGAATGAAAGGAGCTGGCATCTCACTCTCTTTGAATATTCTTTATAATGCTAGGATTAGCAGGAAAAAGCAAAAAATTTCAGAATTGCACCTTGCAATGTGGAGATATTACTGTTTGTGCATTTACAATATTCATTGATTTTTGCCATTGAAAAACATGTTTTTCATATACCAGAAATGTTTGAAGCTACTGACTGAATGAAAGGAGCTGGCATCTCACTCTCTTTGAATCTTCTTTATCATGCTAGGATTAACAGGAAAAAGCAAAAAATTTCAGAATTGCACCTTGCAATGTGGAGATATTACTGTTTGTGCATTTACAATATTCATTGATTTTTGCCATTGAAAAACATGTTTTTCATATACCAGAAATGTTTGAAGCTACTGACTGAATGAAAGGAGCTGGCATCTCACTCTCTTTGAATCTTCTTTATCATGCTAGGATTAACAGGAAAAAGCAAAAAATTTCAGAATTGCACCTTGCAATGCGGAGATATTACTGTTTGTGCATTTACAATATTCATTGATTTTTGCCATTGAAAAACATGTTTTTCATATACCAGAAATGTTTGAAGCTACTGACTGAATGAAAGGAGCTGGCATCTCACTCTCTTTGAATCTTCTTTATCATGCTAGGATTAACAGGAAAAAGCAAAAAATTTCAGAATTGCACCTTGCAATGTGGAGATATTACTGTTTGTGCATTTACAATATTCATTGATTTTTACCATTGAAAAACATGTTTTTCATATACCAGAAATGTTTGAAGCTACTGACTGAATGAAAGGAGCTGGCATCTCACTCTCTTTGAATCTTCTTTATCATGCTAGGATTAGCAGGAAAAAGCAAAAAATTTCAGAATTGCACCGTGCAATGTGGAGATATTACTGTTTGTGCATTTACAATATTCATTGATTTTTGCCATTGAAAAACATGTTTTTCATATACCAGAAATGTTTGAAGCTACTGACTGAATGAAAGGAGCTGGCATCTCACTCTCTTTGAATCTTCTTTATCATGCTAGGATTAGCAGGAAAAAGCAAAAAATTTCAGAATTGCACCTTGCAATGTGGAGATATTACTGTTTGTGCATTTACAATATTCATTGATTTTTGCCATTGAAAAACATGTTTTTCATATACCAGAAATGTTTGAAGCTACTGACTGAATGAAAGGAGCTGGCATCTCACTCTCTTTGAATCTTCTTTATCATGCTAGGATTAACAGGAAAAAGCTAAAAATTTCAGAATTGCACCGTGCAATGTGGAGATATTACTGTTTGTGCATTTACAATATTCATTGATTTTTGCCATTGAAAAACATGTTTTTCATATACCAGAAATGTTTGAAGCTACTGACTGAATGAAAGGAGCTGGCATCTCACTCTCTTTGAATCTTCTTTATAATGCTAGGATTAGCAGGAAAAAGCAAAAAATTTCAGAATTGCACCTTGCAATGTGGAGATATTACTGTTTGTGCATTTACAATATTCATTGATTTTTGCCATTGAAAAACATGTTTTTCATATACCAGAAATGTTTGAAGCTACTGACTGAATGAAAGGAGCTGGCATCTCACTCTCTTTGAATCTTCTTTATCATGCTAGGATTAACAGGAAAAAGCTAAAAATTTCAGAATTGCACCGTGCAATGTGGAGATATTACTGTTTGTGCATTTACAATATTCATTGATTTTTGCCATTGAAAAACATGTTTTTCATATACCAGAAATGTTTGAAGCTACTGACTGAATGAAAGGAGCTGGCATCTCACTCTCTTTGAATATTCTTTATAATGCTAGGATTAGCAGGAAAAAGCAAAAAATTTCAGAATTGCACCTTGCAATGTGGAGATATTACTGTTTGTGCATTTACAATATTCATTGATTTTTGCCATTGAAAAACATGTTTTTCATATACCAGAAATGTTTGAAGCTACTGACTGAATGAAAGGAGCTGGCATCTCACTCTCTTTGAATCTTCTTTATCATGCTAGGATTAACAGGAAAAAGCAAAAAATTTCAGAATTGCACCTTGCAATGTGGAGATATTACTGTTTGTGCATTTACAATATTCATTGATTTTTGCCATTGAAAAACATGTTTTTCATATACCAGAAATGTTTGAAGCTACTGACTGAATGAAAGGAGCTGGCATCTCACTCTCTTTGAATCTTCTTTATCATGCTAGGATTAACAGGAAAAAGCTAAAAATTTCAGAATTGCACCGTGCAATGTGGAGATATTACTGTTTGTGCATTTACAATATTCATTGATTTTTGCCATTGAAAAACATGTTTTTCATATACCAGAAATGTTTGAAGCTACTGACTGAATGAAAGGAGCTGGCATCTCACTCTCTTTGAATCTTCTTTATCATGCTAGGATTAGCAGGAAAAAGCAAAAAATTTCAGAATTGCACCTTGCAATGTGGAGATATTACTGTTTGTGCATTTACAATATTCATTGATTTTTGCCATTGAAAAACATGTTTTTCATATACCAGAAATGTTTGAAGCTACTGACTGAATGAAAGGAGCTGGCATCTCACTCTCTTTGAATCTTCTTTATCATGCTAGGATTAACAGGAAAAAGCTAAAAATTTCAGAATTGCACCTCGCAATGTGGAGATATTACTGTTTGTGCATTTACAATATTCATTGATTTTTACCATTGAAAAACGTTTTTCATATACCAGAAATGTTTGAAGCTACTGACTGAATGAAAGGAGCTGGCATCTCACTCTCTTTGAATCTTCTTTATCATGCTAGGATTAACAGGAAAAAGCAAAAAATTTCAGAATTGCACCTTGCAATGTGGAGATATTACTGTTTGTGCATTTACAATATTCATTGATTTTTGCCATTGAAAAACATGTTTTTCATATACCAGAAATGTTTGAAGCTACTGACTGAATGAAAGGAGCTGGCATCTCACTCTCTTTGAATCTTCTTTATCATGCTAGGATTAACAGGAAAAAGCAAAAAATTTCAGAATTGCACCTTGCAATGTGGAGATATTACTGTTTGTGCATTTACAATATTCATTGATTTTTACCATTGAAAAACATGTTTTTCATATACCAGAAATGTTTGAAGCTACTGACTGAATGAAAGGAGCTGGCATCTCACTCTCTTTGAATCTTCTTTATCATGCTAGGATTAGCAGGAAAAAGCAAAAAATTTCAGAATTGCACCGTGCAATGTGGAGATATTACTGTTTGTGCATTTACAATATTCATTGATTTTTGCCATTGAAAAACATGTTTTTCATATACCAGAAATGTTTGAAGCTACTGACTGAATGAAAGGAGCTGGCATCTCACTCTCTTTGAATCTTCTTTATCATGCTAGGATTAACAGGAAAAAGCTAAAAATTTCAGAATTGCACCGTGCAATGTGGAGATATTACTGTTTGTGCATTTACAATATTCATTGATTTTTGCCATTGAAAAACATGTTTTTCATATACCAGAAATGTTTGAAGCTACTGACTGAATGAAAGGAGCTGGCATCTCACTCTCTTTGAATCTTCTTTATAATGCTAGGATTAGCAGGAAAAAGCAAAAAATTTCAGAATTGCACCTTGCAATGTGGAGATATTACTGTTTGTGCATTTACAATATTCATTGATTTTTGCCATTGAAAAACATGTTTTTCATATACCAGAAATGTTTGAAGCTACTGACTGAATGAAAGGAGCTGGCATCTCACTCTCTTTGAATCTTCTTTATCATGCTAGGATTAACAGGAAAAAGCTAAAAATTTCAGAATTGCACCGTGCAATGTGGAGATATTACTGTTTGTGCATTTACAATATTCATTGATTTTTGCCATTGAAAAACATGTTTTTCATATACCAGAAATGTTTGAAGCTACTGACTGAATGAAAGGAGCTGGCATCTCACTCTCTTTGAATATTCTTTATAATGCTAGGATTAGCAGGAAAAAGCAAAAAATTTCAGAATTGCACCTTGCAATGTGGAGATATTACTGTTTGTGCATTTACAATATTCATTGATTTTTGCCATTGAAAAACATGTTTTTCATATACCAGAAATGTTTGAAGCTACTGACTGAATGAAAGGAGCTGGCATCTCACTCTCTTTGAATCTTCTTTATCATGCTAGGATTAACAGGAAAAAGCAAAAAATTTCAGAATTGCACCTTGCAATGTGGAGATATTACTGTTTGTGCATTTACAATATTCATTGATTTTTGCCATTGAAAAACATGTTTTTCATATACCAGAAATGTTTGAAGCTACTGACTGAATGAAAGGAGCTGGCATCTCACTCTCTTTGAATCTTCTTTATCATGCTAGGATTAACAGGAAAAAGCTAAAAATTTCAGAATTGCACCGTGCAATGTGGAGATATTACTGTTTGTGCATTTACAATATTCATTGATTTTTGCCATTGAAAAACATGTTTTTCATATACCAGAAATGTTTGAAGCTACTGACTGAATGAAAGGAGCTGGCATCTCACTCTCTTTGAATCTTCTTTATCATGCTAGGATTAGCAGGAAAAAGCAAAAAATTTCAGAATTGCACCTTGCAATGTGGAGATATTACTGTTTGTGCATTTACAATATTCATTGATTTTTGCCATTGAAAAACATGTTTTTCATATACCAGAAATGTTTGAAGCTACTGACTGAATGAAAGGAGCTGGCATCTCACTCTCTTTGAATCTTCTTTATCATGCTAGGATTAACAGGAAAAAGCTAAAAATTTCAGAATTGCACCTCGCAATGTGGAGATATTACTGTTTGTGCATTTACAATATTCATTGATTTTTACCATTGAAAAACGTTTTTCATATACCAGAAATGTTTGAAGCTACTGACTGAATGAAAGGAGCTGGCATCTCACTCTCTTTGAATCTTCTTTATCATGCTAGGATTAACAGGAAAAAGCAAAAAATTTCAGAATTGCACCTTGCAATGTGGAGATATTACTGTTTGTGCATTTACAATATTCATTGATTTTTGCCATTGAAAAACATGTTTTTCATATACCAGAAATGTTTGAAGCTACTGACTGAATGAAAGGAGCTGGCATCTCACTCTCTTTGAATCTTCTTTATCATGCTAGGATTAGCAGGAAAAAGCAAAAAATTTCAGAATTGCACCTTGCAATGTGGAGATATTACTGTTTGTGCATTTACAATATTCATTGATTTTTGCCATTGAAAAACATGTTTTTCATATACCAGAAATGTTTGAAGCTACTGACTGAATGAAAGGAGCTGGCATCTCACTCTCTTTGAATCTTCTTTATCATGCTAGGATTAACAGGAAAAAGCTAAAAATTTCAGAATTGCACCGTGCAATGTGGAGATATTACTGTTTGTGCATTTACAATATTCATTGATTTTTGCCATTGAAAAACATGTTTTTCATATACCAGAAATGTTTGAAGCTACTGACTGAATGAAAGGAGCTGGCATCTCACTCTCTTTGAATCTTCTTTATCATGCTAGGATTAGCAGGAAAAAGCAAAAAATTTCAGAATTGCACCTTGCAATGTGGAGATATTACTGTTTGTGCATTTACAATATTCATTGATTTTTGCCATTGAAAAACATGTTTTTCATATACCAGAAATGTTTGAAGCTACTGACTGAATGAAAGGAGCTGGCATCTCACTCTCTTTGAATCTTCTTTATCATGCTAGGATTAACAGGAAAAAGCAAAAAATTTCAGAATTGCACCTTGCAATGTGGAGATATTACTGTTTGTGCATTTACAATATTCATTGATTTTTGCCATTGAAAAACATGTTTTTCATATACCAGAAATGTTTGAAGCTACTGACTGAATGAAAGGAGCTGGCATCTCACTCTCTTTGAATCTTCTTTATCATGCTAGGATTAGCAGGAAAAAGCAAAAAATTTCAGAATTGCACCTTGCAATGTGGAGATATTACTGTTTGTGCATTTACAATATTCATTGATTTTTGCCATTGAAAAACATGTTTTTCATATACCAGAAATGTTTGAAGCTACTGACTGAATGAAAGGAGCTGGCATCTCACTCTCTTTGAATCTTCTTTATCATGCTAGGATTAACAGGAAAAAGCTAAAAATTTCAGAATTGCACCGTGCAATGTGGAGATATTACTGTTTGTGCATTTACAATATTCATTGATTTTTGCCATTGAAAAACATGTTTTTCATATACCAGAAATGTTTGAAGCTACTGACTGAATGAAAGGAGCTGGCATCTCACTCTCTTTGAATCTTCTTTATCATGCTAGGATTAACAGGAAAAAGCAAAAAATTTCAGAATTGCACCTTGCAATGCGGAGATATTACTGTTTGTGCATTTACAATATTCATTGATTTTTGCCATTGAAAAACATGTTTTTCATATACCAGAAATGTTTGAAGCTACTGACTGAATGAAAGGAGCTGGCATCTCACTCTCTTTGAATCTTCTTTATCATGCTAGGATTAGCAGGAAAAAGCAAAAAATTTCAGAATTGCACCTTGCAATGTGGAGATATTACTGTTTGTGCATTTACAATATTCATTGATTTTTGCCATTGAAAAACATGTTTTTCATATACCAGAAATGTTTGAAGCTACTGACTGAATGAAAGGAGCTGGCATCTCACTCTCTTTGAATCTTCTTTATCATGCTAGGATTAACAGGAAAAAGCTAAAAATTTCAGAATTGCACCGTGCAATGTAAAGATATTACTGTTTGTGCATTTACAATATTCATTAATTTTTGCCATTGAAAAACATGTTTTTCATATACCAGAAATGTTTGAAGCTACTGACTGAATGAAAGGAGCTGGCATCTCACTCTCTTTGAATCTTCTTTATAATGCTAGGATTAGCAGGAAAAAGCAAAAAATTTCAGAATTGCACCTTGCAATGTGGAGATATTACTGTTTGTGCATTTACAATATTCATTGATTTTTGCCATTGAAAAACATGTTTTTCATATACCAGAAATGTTTGAAGCTACTGACTGAATGAAAGGAGCTGGCATCTCACTCTCTTTGAATCTTCTTTATAATGCTAGGATTAGCAGGAAAAAGCAAAAAATTTCAGAATTGCACCTTGCAATGTGGAGATATTACTGTTTGTGCATTTACAATATTCATTGATTTTTGCCATTGAAAAACATGTTTTTCATATACCAGAAATGTTTGAAGCTACTGACTGAATGAAAGGAGCTGGCATCTCACTCTCTTTGAATCTTCTTTATCATGCTAGGATTAACAGGAAAAAGCTAAAAATTTCAGAATTGCACCGTGCAATGTGGAGATATTACTGTTTGTGCATTTACAATATTCATTGATTTTTGCCATTGAAAAACATGTTTTTCATATACCAGAAATGTTTGAAGCTACTGACTGAATGAAAGGAGCTGGCATCTCACTCTCTTTGAATATTCTTTATAATGCTAGGATTAGCAGGAAAAAGCAAAAAATTTCAGAATTGCACCTTGCAATGTGGAGATATTACTGTTTGTGCATTTACAATATTCATTGATTTTTGCCATTGAAAAACATGTTTTTCATATACCAGAAATGTTTGAAGCTACTGACTGAATGAAAGGAGCTGGCATCTCACTCTCTTTGAATCTTCTTTATCATGCTAGGATTAACAGGAAAAAGCAAAAAATTTCAGAATTGCACCTTGCAATGTGGAGATATTACTGTTTGTGCATTTACAATATTCATTGATTTTTGCCATTGAAAAACATGTTTTTCATATACCAGAAATGTTTGAAGCTACTGACTGAATGAAAGGAGCTGGCATCTCACTCTCTTTGAATCTTCTTTATCATGCTAGGATTAACAGGAAAAAGCAAAAAATTTCAGAATTGCACCTTGCAATGCGGAGATATTACTGTTTGTGCATTTACAATATTCATTGATTTTTGCCATTGAAAAACATGTTTTTCATATACCAGAAATGTTTGAAGCTACTGACTGAATGAAAGGAGCTGGCATCTCACTCTCTTTGAATCTTCTTTATCATGCTAGGATTAACAGGAAAAAGCAAAAAATTTCAGAATTGCACCTTGCAATGTGGAGATATTACTGTTTGTGCATTTACAATATTCATTGATTTTTACCATTGAAAAACATGTTTTTCATATACCAGAAATGTTTGAAGCTACTGACTGAATGAAAGGAGCTGGCATCTCACTCTCTTTGAATCTTCTTTATCATGCTAGGATTAGCAGGAAAAAGCAAAAAATTTCAGAATTGCACCGTGCAATGTGGAGATATTACTGTTTGTGCATTTACAATATTCATTGATTTTTGCCATTGAAAAACATGTTTTTCATATACCAGAAATGTTTGAAGCTACTGACTGAATGAAAGGAGCTGGCATCTCACTCTCTTTGAATCTTCTTTATCATGCTAGGATTAGCAGGAAAAAGCAAAAAATTTCAGAATTGCACCTTGCAATGTGGAGATATTACTGTTTGTGCATTTACAATATTCATTGATTTTTGCCATTGAAAAACATGTTTTTCATATACCAGAAATGTTTGAAGCTACTGACTGAATGAAAGGAGCTGGCATCTCACTCTCTTTGAATCTTCTTTATCATGCTAGGATTAACAGGAAAAAGCTAAAAATTTCAGAATTGCACCGTGCAATGTGGAGATATTACTGTTTGTGCATTTACAATATTCATTGATTTTTGCCATTGAAAAACATGTTTTTCATATACCAGAAATGTTTGAAGCTACTGACTGAATGAAAGGAGCTGGCATCTCACTCTCTTTGAATCTTCTTTATAATGCTAGGATTAGCAGGAAAAAGCAAAAAATTTCAGAATTGCACCTTGCAATGTGGAGATATTACTGTTTGTGCATTTACAATATTCATTGATTTTTGCCATTGAAAAACATGTTTTTCATATACCAGAAATGTTTGAAGCTACTGACTGAATGAAAGGAGCTGGCATCTCACTCTCTTTGAATCTTCTTTATCATGCTAGGATTAACAGGAAAAAGCTAAAAATTTCAGAATTGCACCGTGCAATGTGGAGATATTACTGTTTGTGCATTTACAATATTCATTGATTTTTGCCATTGAAAAACATGTTTTTCATATACCAGAAATGTTTGAAGCTACTGACTGAATGAAAGGAGCTGGCATCTCACTCTCTTTGAATATTCTTTATAATGCTAGGATTAGCAGGAAAAAGCAAAAAATTTCAGAATTGCACCTTGCAATGTGGAGATATTACTGTTTGTGCATTTACAATATTCATTGATTTTTGCCATTGAAAAACATGTTTTTCATATACCAGAAATGTTTGAAGCTACTGACTGAATGAAAGGAGCTGGCATCTCACTCTCTTTGAATCTTCTTTATCATGCTAGGATTAACAGGAAAAAGCAAAAAATTTCAGAATTGCACCTTGCAATGTGGAGATATTACTGTTTGTGCATTTACAATATTCATTGATTTTTGCCATTGAAAAACATGTTTTTCATATACCAGAAATGTTTGAAGCTACTGACTGAATGAAAGGAGCTGGCATCTCACTCTCTTTGAATCTTCTTTATCATGCTAGGATTAACAGGAAAAAGCTAAAAATTTCAGAATTGCACCGTGCAATGTGGAGATATTACTGTTTGTGCATTTACAATATTCATTGATTTTTGCCATTGAAAAACATGTTTTTCATATACCAGAAATGTTTGAAGCTACTGACTGAATGAAAGGAGCTGGCATCTCACTCTCTTTGAATCTTCTTTATCATGCTAGGATTAGCAGGAAAAAGCAAAAAATTTCAGAATTGCACCTTGCAATGTGGAGATATTACTGTTTGTGCATTTACAATATTCATTGATTTTTGCCATTGAAAAACATGTTTTTCAAATACCAGAAATGTTTGAAGCTACTGACTGAATGAAAGGAGCTGGCATCTCACTCTCTTTGAATCTTCTTTATCATGCTAGGATTAACAGGAAAAAGCTAAAAATTTCAGAATTGCACCTCGCAATGTGGAGATATTACTGTTTGTGCATTTACAATATTCATTGATTTTTACCATTGAAAAACGTTTTTCATATACCAGAAATGTTTGAAGCTACTGACTGAATGAAAGGAGCTGGCATCTCACTCTCTTTGAATCTTCTTTATCATGCTAGGATTAACAGGAAAAAGCAAAAAATTTCAGAATTGCACCTTGCAATGTGGAGATATTACTGTTTGTGCATTTACAATATTCATTGATTTTTGCCATTGAAAAACATGTTTTTCATATACCAGAAATGTTTGAAGCTACTGACTGAATGAAAGGAGCTGGCATCTCACTCTCTTTGAATCTTCTTTATCATGCTAGGATTAACAGGAAAAAGCAAAAAATTTCAGAATTGCACCTTGCAATGTGGAGATATTACTGTTTGTGCATTTACAATATTCATTGATTTTTACCATTGAAAAACATGTTTTTCATATACCAGAAATGTTTGAAGCTACTGACTGAATGAAAGGAGCTGGCATCTCACTCTCTTTGAATCTTCTTTATCATGCTAGGATTAGCAGGAAAAAGCAAAAAATTTCAGAATTGCACCGTGCAATGTGGAGATATTACTGTTTGTGCATTTACAATATTCATTGATTTTTGCCATTGAAAAACATGTTTTTCATATACCAGAAATGTTTGAAGCTACTGACTGAATGAAAGGAGCTGGCATCTCACTCTCTTTGAATCTTCTTTATCATGCTAGGATTAACAGGAAAAAGCTAAAAATTTCAGAATTGCACCGTGCAATGTGGAGATATTACTGTTTGTGCATTTACAATATTCATTGATTTTTGCCATTGAAAAACATGTTTTTCATATACCAGAAATGTTTGAAGCTACTGACTGAATGAAAGGAGCTGGCATCTCACTCTCTTTGAATCTTCTTTATAATGCTAGGATTAGCAGGAAAAAGCAAAAAATTTCAGAATTGCACCTTGCAATGTGGAGATATTACTGTTTGTGCATTTACAATATTCATTGATTTTTGCCATTGAAAAACATGTTTTTCATATACCAGAAATGTTTGAAGCTACTGACTGAATGAAAGGAGCTGGCATCTCACTCTCTTTGAATCTTCTTTATCATGCTAGGATTAACAGGAAAAAGCTAAAAATTTCAGAATTGCACCGTGCAATGTGGAGATATTACTGTTTGTGCATTTACAATATTCATTGATTTTTGCCATTGAAAAACATGTTTTTCATATACCAGAAATGTTTGAAGCTACTGACTGAATGAAAGGAGCTGGCATCTCACTCTCTTTGAATATTCTTTATAATGCTAGGATTAGCAGGAAAAAGCAAAAAATTTCAGAATTGCACCTTGCAATGTGGAGATATTACTGTTTGTGCATTTACAATATTCATTGATTTTTGCCATTGAAAAACATGTTTTTCATATACCAGAAATGTTTGAAGCTACTGACTGAATGAAAGGAGCTGGCATCTCACTCTCTTTGAATCTTCTTTATCATGCTAGGATTAACAGGAAAAAGCAAAAAATTTCAGAATTGCACCTTGCAATGTGGAGATATTACTGTTTGTGCATTTACAATATTCATTGATTTTTGCCATTGAAAAACATGTTTTTCATATACCAGAAATGTTTGAAGCTACTGACTGAATGAAAGGAGCTGGCATCTCACTCTCTTTGAATCTTCTTTATCATGCTAGGATTAACAGGAAAAAGCTAAAAATTTCAGAATTGCACCGTGCAATGTGGAGATATTACTGTTTGTGCATTTACAATATTCATTGATTTTTGCCATTGAAAAACATGTTTTTCATATACCAGAAATGTTTGAAGCTACTGACTGAATGAAAGGAGCTGGCATCTCACTCTCTTTGAATCTTCTTTATCATGCTAGGATTAGCAGGAAAAAGCAAAAAATTTCAGAATTGCACCTTGCAATGTGGAGATATTACTGTTTGTGCATTTACAATATTCATTGATTTTTGCCATTGAAAAACATGTTTTTCATATACCAGAAATGTTTGAAGCTACTGACTGAATGAAAGGAGCTGGCATCTCACTCTCTTTGAATCTTCTTTATCATGCTAGGATTAACAGGAAAAAGCTAAAAATTTCAGAATTGCACCTCGCAATGTGGAGATATTACTGTTTGTGCATTTACAATATTCATTGATTTTTACCATTGAAAAACGTTTTTCATATACCAGAAATGTTTGAAGCTACTGACTGAATGAAAGGAGCTGGCATCTCACTCTCTTTGAATCTTCTTTATCATGCTAGGATTAACAGGAAAAAGCAAAAAATTTCAGAATTGCACCTTGCAATGTGGAGATATTACTGTTTGTGCATTTACAATATTCATTGATTTTTGCCATTGAAAAACATGTTTTTCATATACCAGAAATGTTTGAAGCTACTGACTGAATGAAAGGAGCTGGCATCTCACTCTCTTTGAATCTTCTTTATCATGCTAGGATTAGCAGGAAAAAGCAAAAAATTTCAGAATTGCACCTTGCAATGTGGAGATATTACTGTTTGTGCATTTACAATATTCATTGATTTTTGCCATTGAAAAACATGTTTTTCATATACCAGAAATGTTTGAAGCTACTGACTGAATGAAAGGAGCTGGCATCTCACTCTCTTTGAATCTTCTTTATCATGCTAGGATTAACAGGAAAAAGCTAAAAATTTCAGAATTGCACCGTGCAATGTGGAGATATTACTGTTTGTGCATTTACAATATTCATTGATTTTTGCCATTGAAAAACATGTTTTTCATATACCAGAAATGTTTGAAGCTACTGACTGAATGAAAGGAGCTGGCATCTCACTCTCTTTGAATCTTCTTTATCATGCTAGGATTAGCAGGAAAAAGCAAAAAATTTCAGAATTGCACCTTGCAATGTGGAGATATTACTGTTTGTGCATTTACAATATTCATTGATTTTTGCCATTGAAAAACATGTTTTTCATATACCAGAAATGTTTGAAGCTACTGACTGAATGAAAGGAGCTGGCATCTCACTCTCTTTGAATCTTCTTTATCATGCTAGGATTAACAGGAAAAAGCAAAAAATTTCAGAATTGCACCTTGCAATGTGGAGATATTACTGTTTGTGCATTTACAATATTCATTGATTTTTGCCATTGAAAAACATGTTTTTCATATACCAGAAATGTTTGAAGCTACTGACTGAATGAAAGGAGCTGGCATCTCACTCTCTTTGAATCTTCTTTATCATGCTAGGATTAGCAGGAAAAAGCAAAAAATTTCAGAATTGCACCTTGCAATGTGGAGATATTACTGTTTGTGCATTTACAATATTCATTGATTTTTGCCATTGAAAAACATGTTTTTCATATACCAGAAATGTTTGAAGCTACTGACTGAATGAAAGGAGCTGGCATCTCACTCTCTTTGAATCTTCTTTATCATGCTAGGATTAACAGGAAAAAGCTAAAAATTTCAGAATTGCACCGTGCAATGTGGAGATATTACTGTTTGTGCATTTACAATATTCATTGATTTTTGCCATTGAAAAACATGTTTTTCATATACCAGAAATGTTTGAAGCTACTGACTGAATGAAAGGAGCTGGCATCTCACTCTCTTTGAATCTTCTTTATCATGCTAGGATTAACAGGAAAAAGCAAAAAATTTCAGAATTGCACCTTGCAATGCGGAGATATTACTGTTTGTGCATTTACAATATTCATTGATTTTTGCCATTGAAAAACATGTTTTTCATATACCAGAAATGTTTGAAGCTACTGACTGAATGAAAGGAGCTGGCATCTCACTCTCTTTGAATCTTCTTTATCATGCTAGGATTAGCAGGAAAAAGCAAAAAATTTCAGAATTGCACCTTGCAATGTGGAGATATTACTGTTTGTGCATTTACAATATTCATTGATTTTTGCCATTGAAAAACATGTTTTTCATATACCAGAAATGTTTGAAGCTACTGACTGAATGAAAGGAGCTGGCATCTCACTCTCTTTGAATCTTCTTTATCATGCTAGGATTAACAGGAAAAAGCTAAAAATTTCAGAATTGCACCGTGCAATGTAAAGATATTACTGTTTGTGCATTTACAATATTCATTGATTTTTGCCATTGAAAAACATGTTTTTCATATACCAGAAATGTTTGAAGCTACTGACTGAATGAAAGGAGCTGGCATCTCACTCTCTTTGAATCTTCTTTATAATGCTAGGATTAGCAGGAAAAAGCAAAAAATTTCAGAATTGCACCTTGCAATGTGGAGATATTACTGTTTGTGCATTTACAATATTCATTGATTTTTGCCATTGAAAAACATGTTTTTCATATACCAGAAATGTTTGAAGCTACTGACTGAATGAAAGGAGCTGGCATCTCACTCTCTTTGAATCTTCTTTATAATGCTAGGATTAGCAGGAAAAAGCAAAAAATTTCAGAATTGCACCTTGCAATGTGGAGATATTACTGTTTGTGCATTTACAATATTCATTGATTTTTGCCATTGAAAAACATGTTTTTCATATACCAGAAATGTTTGAAGCTACTGACTGAATGAAAGGAGCTGGCATCTCACTCTCTTTGAATCTTCTTTATCATGCTAGGATTAGCAGGAAAAAGCAAAAAATTTCAGAATTGCACCGTGCAATGTGGAGATATTACTGTTTGTGCATTTACAATATTCATTGATTTTTGCCATTGAAAAACATGTTTTTCATATACCAGAAATGTTTGAAGCTACTGACTGAATGAAAGGAGCTGGCATCTCACTCTCTTTGAATCTTCTTTATCATGCTAGGATTAGCAGGAAAAAGCAAAAAATTTCAGAATTGCACCGTGCAATGTGGAGATATTACTGTTTGTGCATTTACAATATTCATTGATTTTTGCCATTGAAAAACATGTTTTTCATATACCAGAAATGTTTGAAGCTACTGACTGAATGAAAGGAGCTGGCATCTCACTCTCTTTGAATCTTCTTTATCATGCTAGGATTAACAGGAAAAAGCTAAAAATTTCAGAATTGCACCGTGCAATGTGGAGATATTACTGTTTGTGCATTTACAATATTCATTGATTTTTGCCATTGAAAAACATGTTTTTCATATACCAGAAATGTTTGAAGCTACTGACTGAATGAAAGGAGCTGGCATCTCACTCTCTTTGAATCTTCTTTATAATGCTAGGATTAGCAGGAAAAAGCAAAAAATTTCAGAATTGCACCTTGCAATGTGGAGATATTACTGTTTGTGCATTTACAATATTCATTGATTTTTGCCATTGAAAAACATGTTTTTCATATACCAGAAATGTTTGAAGCTACTGACTGAATGAAAGGAGCTGGCATCTCACTCTCTTTGAATCTTCTTTATCATGCTAGGATTAACAGGAAAAAGCTAAAAATTTCAGAATTGCACCGTGCAATGTGGAGATATTACTGTTTGTGCATTTACAATATTCATTGATTTTTGCCATTGAAAAACATGTTTTTCATATACCAGAAATGTTTGAAGCTACTGACTGAATGAAAGGAGCTGGCATCTCACTCTCTTTGAATATTCTTTATAATGCTAGGATTAGCAGGAAAAAGCAAAAAATTTCAGAATTGCACCTTGCAATGTGGAGATATTACTGTTTGTGCATTTACAATATTCATTGATTTTTGCCATTGAAAAACATGTTTTTCATATACCAGAAATGTTTGAAGCTACTGACTGAATGAAAGGAGCTGGCATCTCACTCTCTTTGAATCTTCTTTATCATGCTAGGATTAACAGGAAAAAGCAAAAAATTTCAGAATTGCACCTTGCAATGTGGAGATATTACTGTTTGTGCATTTACAATATTCATTGATTTTTGCCATTGAAAAACATGTTTTTCATATACCAGAAATGTTTGAAGCTACTGACTGAATGAAAGGAGCTGGCATCTCACTCTCTTTGAATCTTCTTTATCATGCTAGGATTAACAGGAAAAAGCTAAAAATTTCAGAATTGCACCGTGCAATGTGGAGATATTACTGTTTGTGCATTTACAATATTCATTGATTTTTGCCATTGAAAAACATGTTTTTCATATACCAGAAATGTTTGAAGCTACTGACTGAATGAAAGGAGCTGGCATCTCACTCTCTTTGAATCTTCTTTATCATGCTAGGATTAGCAGGAAAAAGCAAAAAATTTCAGAATTGCACCTTGCAATGTGGAGATATTACTGTTTGTGCATTTACAATATTCATTGATTTTTGCCATTGAAAAACATGTTTTTCATATACCAGAAATGTTTGAAGCTACTGACTGAATGAAAGGAGCTGGCATCTCACTCTCTTTGAATCTTCTTTATCATGCTAGGATTAACAGGAAAAAGCTAAAAATTTCAGAATTGCACCTCGCAATGTGGAGATATTACTGTTTGTGCATTTACAATATTCATTGATTTTTACCATTGAAAAACGTTTTTCATATACCAGAAATGTTTGAAGCTACTGACTGAATGAAAGGAGCTGGCATCTCACTCTCTTTGAATCTTCTTTATCATGCTAGGATTAACAGGAAAAAGCAAAAAATTTCAGAATTGCACCTTGCAATGTGGAGATATTACTGTTTGTGCATTTACAATATTCATTGATTTTTGCCATTGAAAAACATGTTTTTCATATACCAGAAATGTTTGAAGCTACTGACTGAATGAAAGGAGCTGGCATCTCACTCTCTTTGAATCTTCTTTATCATGCTAGGATTAGCAGGAAAAAGCAAAAAATTTCAGAATTGCACCTTGCAATGTGGAGATATTACTGTTTGTGCATTTACAATATTCATTGATTTTTGCCATTGAAAAACATGTTTTTCATATACCAGAAATGTTTGAAGCTACTGACTGAATGAAAGGAGCTGGCATCTCACTCTCTTTGAATCTTCTTTATCATGCTAGGATTAACAGGAAAAAGCTAAAAATTTCAGAATTGCACCGTGCAATGTGGAGATATTACTGTTTGTGCATTTACAATATTCATTGATTTTTGCCATTGAAAAACATGTTTTTCATATACCAGAAATGTTTGAAGCTACTGACTGAATGAAAGGAGCTGGCATCTCACTCTCTTTGAATCTTCTTTATCATGCTAGGATTAGCAGGAAAAAGCAAAAAATTTCAGAATTGCACCTTGCAATGTGGAGATATTACTGTTTGTGCATTTACAATATTCATTGATTTTTGCCATTGAAAAACATGTTTTTCATATACCAGAAATGTTTGAAGCTACTGACTGAATGAAAGGAGCTGGCATCTCACTCTCTTTGAATCTTCTTTATCATGCTAGGATTAACAGGAAAAAGCAAAAAATTTCAGAATTGCACCTTGCAATGTGGAGATATTACTGTTTGTGCATTTACAATATTCATTGATTTTTGCCATTGAAAAACATGTTTTTCATATACCAGAAATGTTTGAAGCTACTGACTGAATGAAAGGAGCTGGCATCTCACTCTCTTTGAATCTTCTTTATCATGCTAGGATTAGCAGGAAAAAGCAAAAAATTTCAGAATTGCACCTTGCAATGTGGAGATATTACTGTTTGTGCATTTACAATATTCATTGATTTTTGCCATTGAAAAACATGTTTTTCATATACCAGAAATGTTTGAAGCTACTGACTGAATGAAAGGAGCTGGCATCTCACTCTCTTTGAATCTTCTTTATCATGCTAGGATTAACAGGAAAAAGCTAAAAATTTCAGAATTGCACCGTGCAATGTGGAGATATTACTGTTTGTGCATTTACAATATTCATTGATTTTTGCCATTGAAAAACATGTTTTTCATATACCAGAAATGTTTGAAGCTACTGACTGAATGAAAGGAGCTGGCATCTCACTCTCTTTGAATCTTCTTTATCATGCTAGGATTAACAGGAAAAAGCAAAAAATTTCAGAATTGCACCTTGCAATGCGGAGATATTACTGTTTGTGCATTTACAATATTCATTGATTTTTGCCATTGAAAAACATGTTTTTCATATACCAGAAATGTTTGAAGCTACTGACTGAATGAAAGGAGCTGGCATCTCACTCTCTTTGAATCTTCTTTATCATGCTAGGATTAGCAGGAAAAAGCAAAAAATTTCAGAATTGCACCTTGCAATGTGGAGATATTACTGTTTGTGCATTTACAATATTCATTGATTTTTGCCATTGAAAAACATGTTTTTCATATACCAGAAATGTTTGAAGCTACTGACTGAATGAAAGGAGCTGGCATCTCACTCTCTTTGAATCTTCTTTATCATGCTAGGATTAACAGGAAAAAGCTAAAAATTTCAGAATTGCACCGTGCAATGTAAAGATATTACTGTTTGTGCATTTACAATATTCATTGATTTTTGCCATTGAAAAACATGTTTTTCATATACCAGAAATGTTTGAAGCTACTGACTGAATGAAAGGAGCTGGCATCTCACTCTCTTTGAATCTTCTTTATAATGCTAGGATTAGCAGGAAAAAGCAAAAAATTTCAGAATTGCACCTTGCAATGTGGAGATATTACTGTTTGTGCATTTACAATATTCATTGATTTTTGCCATTGAAAAACATGTTTTTCATATACCAGAAATGTTTGAAGCTACTGACTGAATGAAAGGAGCTGGCATCTCACTCTCTTTGAATCTTCTTTATAATGCTAGGATTAGCAGGAAAAAGCAAAAAATTTCAGAATTGCACCTTGCAATGTGGAGATATTACTGTTTGTGCATTTACAATATTCATTGATTTTTGCCATTGAAAAACATGTTTTTCATATACCAGAAATGTTTGAAGCTACTGACTGAATGAAAGGAGCTGGCATCTCACTCTCTTTGAATCTTCTTTATCATGCTAGGATTAACAGGAAAAAGCTAAAAATTTCAGAATTGCACCGTGCAATGTGGAGATATTACTGTTTGTGCATTTACAATATTCATTGATTTTTGCCATTGAAAAACATGTTTTTCATATACCAGAAATGTTTGAAGCTACTGACTGAATGAAAGGAGCTGGCATCTCACTCTCTTTGAATATTCTTTATAATGCTAGGATTAGCAGGAAAAAGCAAAAAATTTCAGAATTGCACCTTGCAATGTGGAGATATTACTGTTTGTGCATTTACAATATTCATTGATTTTTGCCATTGAAAAACATGTTTTTCATATACCAGAAATGTTTGAAGCTACTGACTGAATGAAAGGAGCTGGCATCTCACTCTCTTTGAATCTTCTTTATCATGCTAGGATTAACAGGAAAAAGCAAAAAATTTCAGAATTGCACCTTGCAATGTGGAGATATTACTGTTTGTGCATTTACAATATTCATTGATTTTTGCCATTGAAAAACATGTTTTTCATATACCAGAAATGTTTGAAGCTACTGACTGAATGAAAGGAGCTGGCATCTCACTCTCTTTGAATCTTCTTTATCATGCTAGGATTAACAGGAAAAAGCAAAAAATTTCAGAATTGCACCTTGCAATGCGGAGATATTACTGTTTGTGCATTTACAATATTCATTGATTTTTGCCATTGAAAAACATGTTTTTCATATACCAGAAATGTTTGAAGCTACTGACTGAATGAAAGGAGCTGGCATCTCACTCTCTTTGAATCTTCTTTATCATGCTAGGATTAACAGGAAAAAGCAAAAAATTTCAGAATTGCACCTTGCAATGTGGAGATATTACTGTTTGTGCATTTACAATATTCATTGATTTTTACCATTGAAAAACATGTTTTTCATATACCAGAAATGTTTGAAGCTACTGACTGAATGAAAGGAGCTGGCATCTCACTCTCTTTGAATCTTCTTTATCATGCTAGGATTAGCAGGAAAAAGCAAAAAATTTCAGAATTGCACCGTGCAATGTGGAGATATTACTGTTTGTGCATTTACAATATTCATTGATTTTTGCCATTGAAAAACATGTTTTTCATATACCAGAAATGTTTGAAGCTACTGACTGAATGTAAGGAGCTGGCATCTCACTCTCTTTGAATCTTCTTTATCATGCTAGGATTAGCAGGAAAAAGCAAAAAATTTCAGAATTGCACCTTGCAATGTGGAGATATTACTGTTTGTGCATTTACAATATTCATTGATTTTTGCCATTGAAAAACATGTTTTTCATATACCAGAAATGTTTGAAGCTACTGACTGAATGAAAGGAGCTGGCATCTCACTCTCTTTGAATCTTCTTTATCATGCTAGGATTAACAGGAAAAAGCTAAAAATTTCAGAATTGCACCGTGCAATGTGGAGATATTACTGTTTGTGCATTTACAATATTCATTGATTTTTGCCATTGAAAAACATGTTTTTCATATACCAGAAATGTTTGAAGCTACTGACTGAATGAAAGGAGCTGGCATCTCACTCTCTTTGAATCTTCTTTATAATGCTAGGATTAGCAGGAAAAAGCAAAAAATTTCAGAATTGCACCTTGCAATGTGGAGATATTACTGTTTGTGCATTTACAATATTCATTGATTTTTGCCATTGAAAAACATGTTTTTCATATACCAGAAATGTTTGAAGCTACTGACTGAATGAAAGGAGCTGGCATCTCACTCTCTTTGAATCTTCTTTATCATGCTAGGATTAACAGGAAAAAGCTAAAAATTTCAGAATTGCACCGTGCAATGTGGAGATATTACTGTTTGTGCATTTACAATATTCATTGATTTTTGCCATTGAAAAACATGTTTTTCATATACCAGAAATGTTTGAAGCTACTGACTGAATGAAAGGAGCTGGCATCTCACTCTCTTTGAATATTCTTTATAATGCTAGGATTAGCAGGAAAAAGCAAAAAATTTCAGAATTGCACCTTGCAATGTGGAGATATTACTGTTTGTGCATTTACAATATTCATTGATTTTTGCCATTGAAAAACATGTTTTTCATATACCAGAAATGTTTGAAGCTACTGACTGAATGAAAGGAGCTGGCATCTCACTCTCTTTGAATCTTCTTTATCATGCTAGGATTAACAGGAAAAAGCAAAAAATTTCAGAATTGCACCTTGCAATGTGGAGATATTACTGTTTGTGCATTTACAATATTCATTGATTTTTGCCATTGAAAAACATGTTTTTCATATACCAGAAATGTTTGAAGCTACTGACTGAATGAAAGGAGCTGGCATCTCACTCTCTTTGAATCTTCTTTATCATGCTAGGATTAACAGGAAAAAGCTAAAAATTTCAGAATTGCACCGTGCAATGTGGAGATATTACTGTTTGTGCATTTACAATATTCATTGATTTTTGCCATTGAAAAACATGTTTTTCATATACCAGAAATGTTTGAAGCTACTGACTGAATGAAAGGAGCTGGCATCTCACTCTCTTTGAATCTTCTTTATCATGCTAGGATTAGCAGGAAAAAGCAAAAAATTTCAGAATTGCACCTTGCAATGTGGAGATATTACTGTTTGTGCATTTACAATATTCATTGATTTTTGCCATTGAAAAACATGTTTTTCATATACCAGAAATGTTTGAAGCTACTGACTGAATGAAAGGAGCTGGCATCTCACTCTCTTTGAATCTTCTTTATCATGCTAGGATTAACAGGAAAAAGCTAAAAATTTCAGAATTGCACCTCGCAATGTGGAGATATTACTGTTTGTGCATTTACAATATTCATTGATTTTTACCATTGAAAAACGTTTTTCATATACCAGAAATGTTTGAAGCTACTGACTGAATGAAAGGAGCTGGCATCTCACTCTCTTTGAATCTTCTTTATCATGCTAGGATTAACAGGAAAAAGCAAAAAATTTCAGAATTGCACCTTGCAATGTGGAGATATTACTGTTTGTGCATTTACAATATTCATTGATTTTTGCCATTGAAAAACATGTTTTTCATATACCAGAAATGTTTGAAGCTACTGACTGAATGAAAGGAGCTGGCATCTCACTCTCTTTGAATCTTCTTTATCATGCTAGGATTAGCAGGAAAAAGCAAAAAATTTCAGAATTGCACCTTGCAATGTGGAGATATTACTGTTTGTGCATTTACAATATTCATTGATTTTTGCCATTGAAAAACATGTTTTTCATATACCAGAAATGTTTGAAGCTACTGACTGAATGAAAGGAGCTGGCATCTCACTCTCTTTGAATCTTCTTTATCATGCTAGGATTAACAGGAAAAAGCTAAAAATTTCAGAATTGCACCGTGCAATGTGGAGATATTACTGTTTGTGCATTTACAATATTCATTGATTTTTGCCATTGAAAAACATGTTTTTCATATACCAGAAATGTTTGAAGCTACTGACTGAATGAAAGGAGCTGGCATCTCACTCTCTTTGAATCTTCTTTATCATGCTAGGATTAGCAGGAAAAAGCAAAAAATTTCAGAATTGCACCTTGCAATGTGGAGATATTACTGTTTGTGCATTTACAATATTCATTGATTTTTGCCATTGAAAAACATGTTTTTCATATACCAGAAATGTTTGAAGCTACTGACTGAATGAAAGGAGCTGGCATCTCACTCTCTTTGAATCTTCTTTATCATGCTAGGATTAACAGGAAAAAGCAAAAAATTTCAGAATTGCACCTTGCAATGTGGAGATATTACTGTTTGTGCATTTACAATATTCATTGATTTTTGCCATTGAAAAACATGTTTTTCATATACCAGAAATGTTTGAAGCTACTGACTGAATGAAAGGAGCTGGCATCTCACTCTCTTTGAATCTTCTTTATCATGCTAGGATTAGCAGGAAAAAGCAAAAAATTTCAGAATTGCACCTTGCAATGTGGAGATATTACTGTTTGTGCATTTACAATATTCATTGATTTTTGCCATTGAAAAACATGTTTTTCATATACCAGAAATGTTTGAAGCTACTGACTGAATGAAAGGAGCTGGCATCTCACTCTCTTTGAATCTTCTTTATCATGCTAGGATTAACAGGAAAAAGCTAAAAATTTCAGAATTGCACCGTGCAATGTGGAGATATTACTGTTTGTGCATTTACAATATTCATTGATTTTTGCCATTGAAAAACATGTTTTTCATATACCAGAAATGTTTGAAGCTACTGACTGAATGAAAGGAGCTGGCATCTCACTCTCTTTGAATCTTCTTTATCATGCTAGGATTAACAGGAAAAAGCAAAAAATTTCAGAATTGCACCTTGCAATGCGGAGATATTACTGTTTGTGCATTTACAATATTCATTGATTTTTGCCATTGAAAAACATGTTTTTCATATACCAGAAATGTTTGAAGCTACTGACTGAATGAAAGGAGCTGGCATCTAACTCTCTTTGAATCTTCTTTATCATGCTAGGATTAACAGGAAAAAGCTAAAAATTTCAGAATTGCACCGTGCAATGTGGAGATATTACTGTTTGTGCATTTACAATATTCATTGATTTTTGCCATTGAAAAACATGTTTTTCATATACCAGAAATGTTTGAAGCTACTGACTGAATGAAAGGAGCTGGCATCTCACTCTCTTTGAATCTTCTTTATCATGCTAGGATTAGCAGGAAAAAGCAAAAAATTTCAGAATTGCACCTTGCAATGTGGAGATATTACTGTTTGTGCATTTACAATATTCATTGATTTTTGCCATTGAAAAACATGTTTTTCATATACCAGAAATGTTTGAAGCTACTGACTGAATGAAAGGAGCTGGCATCTCACTCTCTTTGAATCTTCTTTATCATGCTAGGATTAACAGGAAAAAGCAAAAAATTTCAGAATTGCACCTTGCAATGTGGAGATATTACTGTTTGTGCATTTACAATATTCATTGATTTTTGCCATTGAAAAACATGTTTTTCATATACCAGAAATGTTTGAAGCTACTGACTGAATGAAAGGAGCTGGCATCTCACTCTCTTTGAATCTTCTTTATCATGCTAGGATTAGCAGGAAAAAGCAAAAAATTTCAGAATTGCACCTTGCAATGTGGAGATATTACTGTTTGTGCATTTACAATATTCATTGATTTTTGCCATTGAAAAACATGTTTTTCATATACCAGAAATGTTTGAAGCTACTGACTGAATGAAAGGAGCTGGCATCTCACTCTCTTTGAATCTTCTTTATCATGCTAGGATTAACAGGAAAAAGCTAAAAATTTCAGAATTGCACCGTGCAATGTGGAGATATTACTGTTTGTGCATTTACAATATTCATTGATTTTTTGCCATTGAAAAACATGTTTTTCATATACCAGAAATGTTTGAAGCTACTGACTGAATGAAAGGAGCTGGCATCTCACTCTCTTTGAATCTTCTTTATCATGCTAGGATTAACAGGAAAAAGCAAAAAATTTCAGAATTGCACCTTGCAATGCGGAGATATTACTGTTTGTGCATTTACAATATTCATTGATTTTTGCCATTGAAAAACATGTTTTTCATATACCAGAAATGTTTGAAGCTACTGACTGAATGAAAGGAGCTGGCATCTCACTCTCTTTGAATCTTCTTTATCATGCTAGGATTAACAGGAAAAAGCTAAAAATTTCAGAATTGCACCGTGCAATGTAAAGATATTACTGTTTGTGCATTTACAATATTCATTGATTTTTGCCATTGAAAAACATGTTTTTCATATACCAGAAATGTTTGAAGCTACTGACTGAATGAAAGGAGCTGGCATCTCACTCTCTTGAATCTTCTTTATAATGCTAGGATTAGCAGGAAAAAGCAAAAAATTTCAGAATTGCACCTTGCAATGTGGAGATATTACTGTTTGTGCATTTACAATATTCATTGATTTTTGCCATTGAAAAACATGTTTTTCATATACCAGAAATGTTTGAAGCTACTGACTGAATGAAAGGAGCTGGCATCTCACTCTCTTTGAATCTTCTTTATAATGCTAGGATTAGCAGGAAAAAGCAAAAAATTTCAGAATTGCACCTTGCAATGTGGAGATATTACTGTTTGTGCATTTACAATATTCATTGATTTTTGCCATTGAAAAACATGTTTTTCATATACCAGAAATGTTTGAAGCTACTGACTGAATGAAAGGAGCTGGCATCTCACTCTCTTTGAATCTTCTTTATCATGCTAGGATTAACAGGAAAAAGCTAAAAATTTCAGAATTGCACCGTGCAATGTGGAGATATTACTGTTTGTGCATTTACAATATTCATTGATTTTTGCCATTGAAAAACATGTTTTTCATATACCAGAAATGTTTGAAGCTACTGACTGAATGAAAGGAGCTGGCATCTCACTCTCTTTGAATATTCTTTATAATGCTAGGATTAGCAGGAAAAAGCAAAAAATTTCAGAATTGCACCTTGCAATGTGGAGATATTACTGTTTGTGCATTTACAATATTCATTGATTTTTGCCATTGAAAAACATGTTTTTCATATACCAGAAATGTTTGAAGCTACTGACTGAATGAAAGGAGCTGGCATCTCACTCTCTTTGAATCTTCTTTATCATGCTAGGATTAACAGGAAAAAGCAAAAAATTTCAGAATTGCACCTTGCAATGTGGAGATATTACTGTTTGTGCATTTACAATATTCATTGATTTTTGCCATTGAAAAACATGTTTTTCATATACCAGAAATGTTTGAAGCTACTGACTGAATGAAAGGAGCTGGCATCTCACTCTCTTTGAATCTTCTTTATCATGCTAGGATTAACAGGAAAAAGCAAAAAATTTCAGAATTGCACCTTGCAATGCGGAGATATTACTGTTTGTGCATTTACAATATTCATTGATTTTTGCCATTGAAAAACATGTTTTTCATATACCAGAAATGTTTGAAGCTACTGACTGAATGAAAGGAGCTGGCATCTCACTCTCTTTGAATCTTCTTTATCATGCTAGGATTAACAGGAAAAAGCAAAAAATTTCAGAATTGCACCTTGCAATGTGGAGATATTACTGTTTGTGCATTTACAATATTCATTGATTTTTACCATTGAAAAACATGTTTTTCATATACCAGAAATGTTTGAAGCTACTGACTGAATGAAAGGAGCTGGCATCTCACTCTCTTTGAATCTTCTTTATCATGCTAGGATTAGCAGGAAAAAGCAAAAAATTTCAGAATTGCACCGTGCAATGTGGAGATATTACTGTTTGTGCATTTACAATATTCATTGATTTTTGCCATTGAAAAACATGTTTTTCATATACCAGAAATGTTTGAAGCTACTGACTGAATGTAAGGAGCTGGCATCTCACTCTCTTTGAATCTTCTTTATCATGCTAGGATTAGCAGGAAAAAGCAAAAAATTTCAGAATTGCACCTTGCAATGTGGAGATATTACTGTTTGTGCATTTACAATATTCATTGATTTTTGCCATTGAAAAACATGTTTTTCATATACCAGAAATGTTTGAAGCTACTGACTGAATGAAAGGAGCTGGCATCTCACTCTCTTTGAATCTTCTTTATCATGCTAGGATTAACAGGAAAAAGCTAAAAATTTCAGAATTGCACCGTGCAATGTGGAGATATTACTGTTTGTGCATTTACAATATTCATTGATTTTTGCCATTGAAAAACATGTTTTTCATATACCAGAAATGTTTGAAGCTACTGACTGAATGAAAGGAGCTGGCATCTCACTCTCTTTGAATCTTCTTTATAATGCTAGGATTAGCAGGAAAAAGCAAAAAATTTCAGAATTGCACCTTGCAATGTGGAGATATTACTGTTTGTGCATTTACAATATTCATTGATTTTTGCCATTGAAAAACATGTTTTTCATATACCAGAAATGTTTGAAGCTACTGACTGAATGAAAGGAGCTGGCATCTCACTCTCTTTGAATCTTCTTTATCATGCTAGGATTAACAGGAAAAAGCTAAAAATTTCAGAATTGCACCGTGCAATGTGGAGATATTACTGTTTGTGCATTTACAATATTCATTGATTTTTTGCCATTGAAAAACATGTTTTTCATATACCAGAAATGTTTGAAGCTACTGACTGAATGAAAGGAGCTGGCATCTCACTCTCTTTGAATATTCTTTATAATGCTAGGATTAGCAGGAAAAAGCAAAAAATTTCAGAATTGCACCTTGCAATGTGGAGATATTACTGTTTGTGCATTTACAATATTCATTGATTTTTGCCATTGAAAAACATGTTTTTCATATACCAGAAATGTTTGAAGCTACTGACTGAATGAAAGGAGCTGGCATCTCACTCTCTTTGAATCTTCTTTATCATGCTAGGATTAACAGGAAAAAGCAAAAAATTTCAGAATTGCACCTTGCAATGTGGAGATATTACTGTTTGTGCATTTACAATATTCATTGATTTTTGCCATTGAAAAACATGTTTTTCATATACCAGAAATGTTTGAAGCTACTGACTGAATGAAAGGAGCTGGCATCTCACTCTCTTTGAATCTTCTTTATCATGCTAGGATTAACAGGAAAAAGCTAAAAATTTCAGAATTGCACCGTGCAATGTGGAGATATTACTGTTTGTGCATTTACAATATTCATTGATTTTTGCCATTGAAAAACATGTTTTTCATATACCAGAAATGTTTGAAGCTACTGACTGAATGAAAGGAGCTGGCATCTCACTCTCTTTGAATCTTCTTTATCATGCTAGGATTAGCAGGAAAAAGCAAAAAATTTCAGAATTGCACCTTGCAATGTGGAGATATTACTGTTTGTGCATTTACAATATTCATTGATTTTTGCCATTGAAAAACATGTTTTTCATATACCAGAAATGTTTGAAGCTACTGACTGAATGAAAGGAGCTGGCATCTCACTCTCTTTGAATCTTCTTTATCATGCTAGGATTAACAGGAAAAAGCTAAAAATTTCAGAATTGCACCTCGCAATGTGGAGATATTACTGTTTGTGCATTTACAATATTCATTGATTTTTACCATTGAAAAACGTTTTTCATATACCAGAAATGTTTGAAGCTACTGACTGAATGAAAGGAGCTGGCATCTCACTCTCTTTGAATCTTCTTTATCATGCTAGGATTAACAGGAAAAAGCAAAAAATTTCAGAATTGCACCTTGCAATGTGGAGATATTACTGTTTGTGCATTTACAATATTCATTGATTTTTGCCATTGAAAAACATGTTTTTCATATACCAGAAATGTTTGAAGCTACTGACTGAATGAAAGGAGCTGGCATCTCACTCTCTTTGAATCTTCTTTATCATGCTAGGATTAGCAGGAAAAAGCAAAAAATTTCAGAATTGCACCTTGCAATGTGGAGATATTACTGTTTGTGCATTTACAATATTCATTGATTTTTGCCATTGAAAAACATGTTTTTCATATACCAGAAATGTTTGAAGCTACTGACTGAATGAAAGGAGCTGGCATCTCACTCTCTTTGAATCTTCTTTATCATGCTAGGATTAACAGGAAAAAGCTAAAAATTTCAGAATTGCACCGTGCAATGTGGAGATATTACTGTTTGTGCATTTACAATATTCATTGATTTTTGCCATTGAAAAACATGTTTTTCATATACCAGAAATGTTTGAAGCTACTGACTGAATGAAAGGAGCTGGCATCTCACTCTCTTTGAATCTTCTTTATCATGCTAGGATTAGCAGGAAAAAGCAAAAAATTTCAGAATTGCACCTTGCAATGTGGAGATATTACTGTTTGTGCATTTACAATATTCATTGATTTTTGCCATTGAAAAACATGTTTTTCATATACCAGAAATGTTTGAAGCTACTGACTGAATGAAAGGAGCTGGCATCTCACTCTCTTTGAATCTTCTTTATCATGCTAGGATTAACAGGAAAAAGCAAAAAATTTCAGAATTGCACCTTGCAATGTGGAGATATTACTGTTTGTGCATTTACAATATTCATTGATTTTTGCCATTGAAAAACATGTTTTTCATATACCAGAAATGTTTGAAGCTACTGACTGAATGAAAGGAGCTGGCATCTCACTCTCTTTGAATCTTCTTTATCATGCTAGGATTAGCAGGAAAAAGCAAAAAATTTCAGAATTGCACCTTGCAATGTGGAGATATTACTGTTTGTGCATTTACAATATTCATTGATTTTTGCCATTGAAAAACATGTTTTTCATATACCAGAAATGTTTGAAGCTACTGACTGAATGAAAGGAGCTGGCATCTCACTCTCTTTGAATCTTCTTTATCATGCTAGGATTAACAGGAAAAAGCTAAAAATTTCAGAATTGCACCGTGCAATGTGGAGATATTACTGTTTGTGCATTTACAATATTCATTGATTTTTGCCATTGAAAAACATGTTTTTCATATACCAGAAATGTTTGAAGCTACTGACTGAATGAAAGGAGCTGGCATCTCACTCTCTTTGAATCTTCTTTATCATGCTAGGATTAACAGGAAAAAGCAAAAAATTTCAGAATTGCACCTTGCAATGCGGAGATATTACTGTTTGTGCATTTACAATATTCATTGATTTTTGCCATTGAAAAACATGTTTTTCATATACCAGAAATGTTTGAAGCTACTGACTGAATGAAAGGAGCTGGCATCTCACTCTCTTTGAATCTTCTTTATCATGCTAGGATTAACAGGAAAAAGCAAAAAATTTCAGAATTGCACCTTGCAATGTGGAGATATTACTGTTTGTGCATTTACAATATTCATTGATTTTTACCATTGAAAAACATGTTTTTCATATACCAGAAATGTTTGAAGCTACTGACTGAATGAAAGGAGCTGGCATCTCACTCTCTTTGAATCTTCTTTATCATGCTAGGATTAGCAGGAAAAAGCAAAAAATTTCAGAATTGCACCGTGCAATGTGGAGATATTACTGTTTGTGCATTTACAATATTCATTGATTTTTGCCATTGAAAAACATGTTTTTCATATACCAGAAATGTTTGAAGCTACTGACTGAATGAAAGGAGCTGGCATCTCACTCTCTTTGAATCTTCTTTATCATGCTAGGATTAGCAGGAAAAAGCAAAAAATTTCAGAATTGCACCTTGCAATGTGGAGATATTACTGTTTGTGCATTTACAATATTCATTGATTTTTGCCATTGAAAAACATGTTTTTCATATACCAGAAATGTTTGAAGCTACTGACTGAATGAAAGGAGCTGGCATCTCACTCTCTTTGAATCTTCTTTATCATGCTAGGATTAACAGGAAAAAGCAAAAAATTTCAGAATTGCACCTTGCAATGTGGAGATATTACTGTTTGTGCATTTACAATATTCATTGATTTTTGCCATTGAAAAACATGTTTTTCATATACCAGAAATGTTTGAAGCTACTGACTGAATGAAAGGAGCTGGCATCTCACTCTCTTTGAATCTTCTTTATCATGCTAGGATTAGCAGGAAAAAGCAAAAAATTTCAGAATTGCACCTTGCAATGTGGAGATATTACTGTTTGTGCATTTACAATATTCATTGATTTTTGCCATTGAAAAACATGTTTTTCATATACCAGAAATGTTTGAAGCTACTGACTGAATGAAAGGAGCTGGCATCTCACTCTCTTTGAATCTTCTTTATCATGCTAGGATTAACAGGAAAAAGCTAAAAATTTCAGAATTGCACCGTGCAATGTAAAGATATTACTGTTTGTGCATTTACAATATTCATTGATTTTTGCCATTGAAAAACATGTTTTTCATATACCAGAAATGTTTGAAGCTACTGACTGAATGAAAGGAGCTGGCATCTCACTCTCTTTGAATCTTCTTTATAATGCTAGGATTAGCAGGAAAAAGCAAAAAATTTCAGAATTGCACCTTGCAATGTGGAGATATTACTGTTTGTGCATTTACAATATTCATTGATTTTTGCCATTGAAAAACATGTTTTTCATATACCAGAAATGTTTGAAGCTACTGACTGAATGAAAGGAGCTGGCATCTCACTCTCTTTGAATCTTCTTTATCATGCTAGGATTAGCAGGAAAAAGCAAAAAATTTCAGAATTGCACCTTGCAATGTGGAGATATTACTGTTTGTGCATTTACAATATTCATTGATTTTTGCCATTGAAAAACATGTTTTTTCATATACCAGAAATG